>NW_007732060.1:61714-94064 GCF_000696425.1 Galeopterus variegatus | reverse complement strand
CAATTTGAGTTTATTTGCATGACCTGAAGATTACATATTACTAAAGCAGAACAGCTGCACTGAGGGTATTACTATTTTATCAACAATTATGTGTATTTAAGCCATAGTTAGTATTTCTCTGTTTGAAAGGCAAACTCTTCATGCCAAAAGAAAATAAATACAAATATTATCTTACTCTGCTTCTTTTTCCCAGCTTTATTCAAGTATAATTAAAAAACAAAAGTTACATGAATTGAAGTAATACAATGTGATGTGTATATATACAGTGAAATATGTCAATTAGCTTGATTATATATACATATGTGTGTATATAATCAAAGTAACCTGTATATCTCTCTCTCTCTCTCTCTCTCTCTCTCTCTCTCTCTCTCTCTCTCTCTATATATATATATATATATATATATACATATTTGCTATTTTCCTAGGTAGAGGAAATTCTAGCGGCTTTCTTTATGTCCTTCTCACCATAATAGCCCTTACTCCACAGGTCAGGAAAACAATGTGGGGATTCTGTGAGCTGCTGTGTATATCCATTCCAATTATATACATATTCTCTCAACTTACAGTGGTGTTACATCCCAATAAACTAATCACAAATTAAAAATACACTAAGTCAAAAATGTATTTGATATCCCTATACTACTGAACATCATAGCTTAGCCTAGCCTTCCTTAAATGTGCTCACAAAACTTAGTTAGCTTATACTTTGGCAAATCATTTAACACAAAGCATATTTTATAATAAAGTGTTGAATATCTCATGGAAATTATTAAATAATATATTGAAAGTGAAAAGTAGAATGTCTGTATGAGTACTCACCATTAACATACACAGCTGAAAGCACACTGGGCCTGAAGAATGTTTGAAGCATTGAGCTAATATTACTTGTTGAATGATGAGGATGCTACAGTAACAAGGCCCATCAATTTCTTTTAGCCTAGGAAAAGATTAAAAGTCAAAGGCTGAAGTGGAGTTTTTACCGAATGTGTATCACTTTTGAACCATTGTAAAGTCAAAAATCATAAGTCAAACTATCATAAGTCAGAAACCATCTGTATTTAAGACTGGGGAAATAACCACAGGATGGGTTTCAGAACACGTATGGCCCAACTTGAGATGAACTTGAGCTAAAACTCCATTAATCACCTGATCTCCATAAGCTTCTTTTAAGTGGTAAATTAGGAGTATCCAATCTACTTTGTATATCTCTATTGCCAGATCACACCATGGACTAACAGTGTCCTCTTTTAAACTAAGAATAAAGTCGTTGTTGTATTTAAATACACTCAGATCAGAAAGCCAATTCCAGAAATTTCAGAAACAATTAAAATAAATCATCCTCAACATTCTGTTTCTCTAGAACAACTCTCAATACCAAAATCAGATATAATCAACCATTCATACACACAAGAGAACTTCAAAAATTTTATGGAGAGATTTGTAATACCCTTAAATTCTATTTTTACACAGTTTAAAAAGTACCCTCATAGATACATAAGGAGATAGATAGATATATAAATATAGACATATAGATATAAATATAAAGTTAGGAATTGGGTTATGTAATTATGGAGTCTGATAAGTTCCAATATCTTCAGTAAGCAAGCTGAAGACCCAGAAAAGCCAATGTATAGTCCCAAAACAACTCCAAAGTCCAGCAGTCACAAGATGCAAGCAGAACCAATGTTTAAGTCTAAGAATGGACTGAAAAAACACAACGTCTAAGCTCAGCAATCATGCAGAAGGAATTCCATCTTACTCAGCATTTTTGCTCTGTACAGATCTTCAGTTGACTTAATGATGCCCACCCACATTAGGGAGGGCAATCTATTTTACTCAGCCTATCAATTCAGGCAATAATTTCATCCAGAATCATCTTCATAAAAACACCCCAACTAATGTTTGAGAAAATGTCTGGGCACCCTGTGGCCCAGCCAAGTTGACACAAAAAAATTAGCCATCAACTATGGAAAGGCAAAAGACCCAAATTGTCAACACAACAATGAAGGGGGAAAAAAAAAAAAAAAAGGTCAGAGAACTGAAACTACCTGACTCCAAGACTTAAGTTGAGCCACTATAATAAAAACAGCATGCTATTTGTTAAAGAATACACAAATAAGCAATCAAACAGTATAGAGAGCTCAGAAATACACCTGCACAGGGATAGTCAATTTATCTTTTACAAGAAGGAAAGATGGAAAGACAAATCAAGAAAGAAGGGTGGTCTCTTCTAAAAATAGTGCTGGTACAACTGGACCTTCACTAGCCAAAAATTGAACCTGCACACTAACGTTACATCCTTCACAAAATTAACTGTAATGGATTATAGACTTACATCAAACGAAACACTATAAAACTTCTAGAGGATAACATAGGAGGAAGTGTGTAGGTGACCTTGGGTTTGTCAATGAGTTTAGTTGTACCAGCACAAGCATGATCCATGGAAAAAAATTGATAAGTGGATTTGTTTAAATTATAAATTTGTGCTCTGCAAGACTTTGTTAAGAGAATGAAAAGCCACAGACTGGGGGAAAATACTTTCAAAACATACAACTGTTAAAGAACTTGTACCTAAAATATACAAAGAACACTAAAAATTCAACAGTAAGAAAACAAACTATCCAGTTAGTCACTGGGCAAAGATCAGAACATACACTTCAAGAAAGATATACAGGTAGCAAAGAAGTACAAGAAGAGATGCTTAACATTATAGAGAATTGCAAATTAAAACAACAACGAGATATAATCATTTTAATTATTAACATAATGTTAATGTATTAGTATTGGTTCATCAATTGTAAAAATCAGAATAAACACACTTGATAGAATGTCTAAAATTCAAAATATGAGCAACATTAAACACTGACCAGAATATGGAACAAAAGAAACTCTTATTTATAGCTTGTGGGAGTGCAAAATGGTACAGTCACTTTGGAAGAATTTGGTAGTATGTTACAAATCTTAACGTAGCATCACCATACAATTCAGCAATCACTCTTCAAAGTATTTACCAAAATGAAAACTTAAGTCCACACAAAAACCTGCACACATTTTTTTTATAGCAGCTTTATACAGATTTGTTAAAAAGAAATGGAAATATTTAATATTCTCTTCAATTAATGAATGAATAAATACACTGTGGTACATCTGCACAATATAATACTATTCAAAGATAAAAATAAATGAGCTATCAAGCCATGAAAATACATGCAAGAAACTTTAATGCGTACAGCTAAATGAAGAACCAGACTGAATAGATTACATATTGGATGATTCCAACTATAGAAAATTCTGGAAAAGGCAAAACTGTACCGATTGTAAAAAGATCAATGAGTTCGGGGTTGGGAAGAGAAAGGATGACTAGTTGAAGCACAGGGATTTGTAGGGTAATGAAACTTCTACTTAATACTGTGCATGAAGACATGTCAGTCATTTTATATATGTCAAAACTCATGGTCTTGCACAACATAAAGAGTGAACCTTAATGTAAATTATGTGCTGCAGTTAATAATGTATCAGTATTGATTCATCAATTGTAAAAATCATGATTTGTATTAATAAATATGCTAATAATAAATTATTAAAATTTTTAAAAGGCTAATGGCTAAATGAGATTTAAAGAATTAATATGGCATTCAGTCAAAAATAAATAAATTCATAAATAATAAATTCAATTGTAACAGATAAACCACACTAATGCCAGATTTTAATAATAGGGAAACTGAAGGAGAAGACAAGAGTTATATCATAACTATCTGTTATCTGCTCAGTTTTCTCTAAACTTAAAACTGCTGAGTAAAACAAAGTTAATTTTTAATTAAAAATTATATTATTATCAGTTTTGAACTTAAAAAGGAACTCAGGCAATTGATTTTCCTGTCAAAATAGACATATTACCATAAGGGTTCAAGCAAAAGATGGCTAAGTGTTAAAATACTGTAGTAAAAAGGGCTGAGCCTGTGGCGCACTCGGGAGAGTGCGGCGCTGAGAGCTCAGTAGCGCTCCCGCCACAGGTTCAGATCTTATATGGGGATGACCAGTGCGCTCACAGCGCTCACTGGCTGAGCGAGGTGCGGCCCATCTCAAAAAGGACAAAAAAAAAAAAAAAAAATACTGTAGCAAAAAAATAATAATAATGTATATTTACACACTCAAAGGCATACAGATATTTATAAACATATGTATTTAAAAAGTAATAATATTTTATATAAGGCAGTGTTTTTAAAGTGCATTTAGAAATGGGTTTGTTAAATATTTAGAATAGTTTGTTCATTAAACTTTGTAGTTTAAGCTTGTGTAAACTTTGTTTAAATATTATAAATAATATGCTAAAAATTTTATCATAATTTATTATGAGAAATTAGTACCAGAAAATAAAAGTTTTTCCATACGTGTATTTTTTTAACATGCTGTAATTAGATACAATTATACTGTTGCACTATTCATGGTCAAACAAAATATGCAATAACCATATATATTTGTAAATTATTCATTATAAATTATATCATAAGGCCAAGAGTACAAAGTTTGTATTGCATTCCTAAACAAATTTAGTAGTTTTGTTTCCTCCTTAGAGATAATGTATATTTTATTGTTATTTTAAGACAGATATTACCTTCTTTCTCAGGTAAATAAAAATTTTATTTGTTTTCTATAGTATCTAAAAGAAAACATGAAATATCTAAATGACTTATATTAGTTAAATATGTACTGAAAGATCAATTATAGTCAAATATGTGAATAATTGTGTTAAATTTATGTAAGTGATGTTTATTTTTATCTGTGTTAGCACATATACAGTCTTGAAGTGGGCAGATGTAGATTATGTAATAAAATAACATATGTTTATAAGTAAAATGGTGCTATGTTTTGAAAATAATGTACTAGCTACTTTTTAATTTTAATATAATTTTGATATAATTAGATAATTAATATGAACAAATAAAAAAGTGGGGGTTTGTGAATGAAAATTTGAAAGAAAAAGATTGATAACAGAATGGTAAGCTTTCTATACTCTATTATAAATATATATTTTCAATCAATTCTGATGTTTTTTATGGGTCCAAATTGAAAAAAAATAATTTTTAGGATATTTATTTGTAATTTTTTTTGCTGAGTGCTCTTTGACTATGAACAAAAAGTTATAGTGTTTACATATGTAGATTACATTTTAGTCAAATTTCTCCGACATTAAATGGATGCTGTTAAATAACCATTTGATTAAGAAAACTTGTTTTATACATATTTTGTCTGGAACATTTTGTAAGCAACATACTATTTCTACCTCTGGAAGTTTTAAGTTGAAATACATAAAAAATAATTTTCAAATATTTGAATGCAAATTATGAAGGATTCTGTGATATTTGAAAAGCAGTAATTTACTTAGTGAAGCTTTTAAAGAAATAACATTTCCTCCAACATGAGCTATTTCTCAGAGCTGAATACACATGGGAAACATAGCTGATATAATTAGCAGATAGTTGATGATAAAACAATTAAATAAAAGGTCATTTCACTTATTTCTAAACAAAATCTGTCATCCCTGTTAGTCTATTAGTTGGTGGAATAATTTGGTTTATAAATGTTTCTGCTCATGCTGAAAATCAGTACTCTCATCATGGAATGCTTTGGTTGAACCTGATGTACGCAAAATGTAACACCTAGTGCTGTGGATGCACTTTAAACTGATATGTTGTCACTTCAAATTACTTTGCATTGCCATCTATGGTTATTTAGAATTACAAGTTAATTTGGCTGACTTCCAGAACAAATAAACAAGTGCAAAACTGTCTCAATGCATTTATTGTGCTTGAATGATTGAAGGGCTTTTTTTCTGTGTGGCTTTAATGTTCCAGAATAATTTTATCTAACAGTAGGAGGTGGCTAGACTTCCAAACAAACTGTTCTTTTATTGTAAATTATATAAAATCTACATGAAAGGGATATTTAATTTTAATTACAATAATAATAATAAAGGGAAAATATCTAATATGTCTAACAAAAAGTCTGTTCATGGCATAATGAATAATAACTGTAACAGTAAAGCATAAATGACAATATTTATAGAAAACTTAGAATAATTAATAGAAAAAAATAATGATTTTGAATTGCTGGAAATAAAATAATTGCTGATGAATGAACAGAAAACTAGAGCTATTCAAAAATACTAAACAAAAAATATTTCACTCTAAAACAGTAATTTTATTTTGGAAGCTAAACAGTGATGTTCCCTATGAGAATTTACAAATTAAATGTCATCTAAGAAACCAAAACCAAAATGAATATACACTTATTATTTCTATGGCCATGTGCAAGTTCTGAGTTTCCTATTAGAACCTATTAATATAGCAGGATTACAGTGAAAAATAATTAGGCATAGGTAAAAACTATATCAGTGCATGTTTGGTTTTCCAGGGATGTGGAAGGACACAATGGGAAAATTGGTGACCAGAATGTCTGGTAATCCCTCTCTGGGCAAAAAATAAGAAGATATTTATGTCCCATCTGAATATTTATGAATGTGCCACCCCAGCAGGAGAGGATTTTAATAAACAATTGGATAGAATTACTTGGGTTTTGGAGACCAGACAGCCTCTTTTCATAGCAACTCCTGTCATTGTCCAATGGGCTCATGAACAAAGTGGTTATGTTGGCATGTAAAAAAGTTATGAAGAGGTTCAGAAACGTAAACTTCCACTCACCAGGCCAATATGACTACAACATCTCCTGAATGTTCAATTTGCCAGAAGCAGAACAAACACTAAGTTTCTGGTATGGCACCGCTAACAGGAGTGATCAGGCAGCTACCAGTAGCAAGTTGATTGCGATGGACTGTTTTTATCATGGAAGGGGCATTGCTTTGTTCTTAATGGAATATTTACTTTGGATGTAGATTTTCCTTCCCTGCATGTAATGCTTCTGCCAAAATTGCCATCTGTAGAATTTGGAATGTTTTATTCACCATCATGGTATTCTAAATAGCATTGCTTCTGATAAGGAACTCACTTTACAACAGATGAGATGTGACAATGGGCTCATGCTCATGGAATTCACTGTTCTGATGTTCCCCACCATCTTAAAGCACCTAACTTGACACAACACTGGAATGGCCTTTTGAAGACTCAGTCACAGTGTCAGCTAGGTGGAAATAGATTGCAGGACCAGGACAAGGTTCTCCACAGGGCTGTGTATTCTATGAACAGAATCCAATATGTGGATGTATTTCTCCCATTGCGAGGATTCATAGGCCTGGACATCAAGGTTCACTCTTGAAAAAATAAAATTGCTTTTTTTTTTTTTGCTTCCTATTTACATAACCTTATGCTCTGCTGGCCTAGAGGTCTTGGTTCCAATAGTAGTAATGATTCCGCCAAGAGATACAACAATGATTCCATTGACTGGAATTAAGATTGCAACCCAGCCTCTTCTGGCTCCTCATGTCTCTGAATCAACAGGTTAAGAAGGGATTTACTGTGCTGGCTATTGTGATTATTCCTTACCACCAAGTGAAAAATGAACTACTACTCCACAATGGAGGTAAGGAGAACGTGTCTGGAATACAGAGCATCTCTTTGGCATCTCTTCATTTTACTGTGTCCTGTGGTTAAGGTCAATGGAAAAGTACAAAAACCCAGTCCAGGCAGGACTACTAATGGCACAGGCTCATTATGAAGGAAGATTTGGGTTACTTCATCATGTAAAGAATGATGACCAGCTGAAGTGCTTCCTTAAGGCCACAGGAATACAAAATTAGTAGTAAAAGAAGTTTGTTATAAACACCAGCTATGACCCCGTGATCAGTTACAGTAATGATGACTGTAATTGTCATGAGCATTTCCTACTATTTTGTTATGAATGTATGTGTATATGTGTGTGTAGTGAATATCTTTGTTTTTTCTCCTCACATAAAATGTAATGACTTTATGGTATCTGACAAATGGTATATCAAGGACAAGAGTAAACATCAGTCAAGGAGTTTACCTCTTCTTCTGGGAAAGAGAATAGTGTTTTCAGTTGTATCCATGGTAGTTGTTTCATTTTAGGCAGAATTATGACCTTGCATTATTTTATTTTGGAAATCAGGTATGGTTTAAGGAGATGCTCATGGGTGTCAAGTTGATAAGGGGTGAACTTGGGATTGTTAATTTTAAGTGTCAACTTGACTAGTCTACAAAGTGCCCAGATATTTGTTCAAACATTATCATAGGTGTCTCTGTGAGAATATTCTGGATGCCATTAAGATTTAAATTAGTCTGAGAAAAGTAGATTGCTCTCTGCATTTTTGATGGTCCTCATCCAATCGATAGAAATCATGAATAGATCAAAAAAGATTGACCTTTCTCTAAGTTAGAAAGTTTTGATCTTCCCGATTGCTTTTGAGAACATTATTTTGAGCATTGTTTTAAGAACTTTTTTTTCTCTACTTTTAAACTTGGACTGATACACTGGCAGACTAGAACTATACCATGAGCTCACCTGTGTCAGGCTTGCTGACAACATATCTTGGGTCCCATCAGCTTCCATAACCACGTGAGCCAATTCTTTATAATTAATCTCATTTTATAGATAAATCTATCTATCTACCTATCTTCTACCTATGTCTCTATATTTCTATACATCTATCTCCTATTCATTATGTGTCTATGTATAAACTTCACTAACACAGTGTTTTTCAAGATTATGGACAAAGCACTTTTTTCCTTCCTTTTCATTTTCTACATATGCCACTGAAATAACAGAAGATAAACCAAACAGCTCAGAGAATAGGAAAGGTTTCTATACCACACTAATTGTTTGAGAAAAACACTGCAAGTTGTTCATAAACATTTAATATAATGTTTAACTATGAAACAATAGAGATAGTCCCATAAAAATCAGCAATATATACCCTGATCTCTATTTTTAATATATTAAAAAAAATGAGCCAATAAAACAGCATAAGAATAGACATAAAAAGAAAACTATTAAAAAAATAAATTATTATTTTGTTAGCTAATGGAATTATTATCTTCCTTGAAAACACAAGAGAAAAACCTAAGATCTCATAGAAGTGAAAAGAGAAGGTATGTAAGGTGTATGACAATGAATGCATATAAAGAGAACCATGCACACTTGCAAGTGCACAGCTAATATTTATATGGTTAAACTATATTATATGTTTTCAATCACTTAAATATCAATAAAATACAAAACACCTAATAATTAATTCAATTTAAAAATTCACAGGTTCTGTAGGGATAAACAATAAATTAGTTGAGTATGACAGAAGAAGGGATCATGTATTGGAATATTCAAATTCAGTTTGCATATTAAAAATTTTCCCAAAATTATCAATAAAACACAATACTAATATGCAATTTATAATTTTAAGTAATTATAAAAAATGATAAAGATCCTTGGATAACTATCTGCAAAAATAAAAAACATGTTAATTTAGATTTTCAAATTTGCCTCATTCCTCCATATATTTTATAGGTTTTAATAAGTGCAATATAAAGCATAAAATCATCAAGTTGTTAGAAAAAGATACTAGTGAGAATCTCTTTTTTAATTGGAAAGTCATTTAAGAAAACAAATGTGGAAATCATTTACTAAGTTTGCATCCTTTCTTTCCTTTCTTCTTTATCTCTTAGCTACCACTTAAAAGAGAGAACATACAGTATTTATCCCTCTGTGCTTTGCTTATTTCACTCAACGTAAGTTTCTCCAAGCTCATCCATGTTGCTGCAAATGGCAGAATTTCATTCATTTTTTATGGCAGAGTAGTATTCCATGGTGTTTATATACCACAGTTTCCTTATCCAATCATCCATTGATAAACATTTAGGTTGGTTCCAGCAGAGGGAGAGAATATACCTAGGGATATAAAGTGGAGTGGGAAAAAAGGAATGGGGAGCAAGTTCGGGGATAACTGAGTGGGGGACATAGGGCATAATCACAGTTTGTGGTAATGGATATGCTGCCAGTATGGACCTGGCCATCACGTCTTAGGTGCAAGTGGTGACAATTTGCCTTGCACCCCATGAATATTCATAACCAATAAAAATAAAACAGAAATAAATAAATAAATTTGAAACCTAAAAAAGTTTCCATCCTTTATTTATCAATGAGTTTGGACATTTCAGCTAACTAATTAAACTTATTTTTCTTTTTTCATGAATCTCTTTAATGCCCTTTGCTTATTTTTCTATTTAGAACTTCATCTTTTCTAATTGTCATGACATTTTTAACAGCAAACATATTATCTTTACATTTTTATGTATTCATTTTAACTTTTACACATATTATAATCCTTTTCTATTATCTTTTTAAATTTTCTTATATAGCTCTTATACTTGGAGAGTCTCTTCTCATACTTACAGATTGCATTTAAAATTTAACAGTATGGTGGGCATTTTTATTCTGGTATTGTGCAGACCCCATTCAGTGGACCACATGGAACAGTGTTGATCAGGAAACTCATGGCAAATTGGAACAGTAACAGGTGTGAAGTCTCTTATTCTGTCTCATCTTGGACAGGGCACAGCAGTCTAGCAGAGCTGGAAGTCAGACCCCTGACCAGAGAGTGCTATGAACCTTTGGACTGCATCACTAGGAAACAAGGGCCTCTCTGATGTTGTGCTCAGAGACTGGGATACAGCAGCAGTATGAAGTGTCAAAGCTTCACTGCACCCCAAAGCTTCCAGCTCAGCGTTTGTGACAATAAATAAGGGTAAAGGGTGGCTGGTATGATTGGGGGACTTCCAGGAGTGTGTCACTGCAGCTGAGTGTTGTGGTAAGAAACAGGAAGATTTCCCACATCAGCATTTGTGATTGAGGAAGCATCAACACCTTCTTTACATGTTTCGCGGTTGAAATCCAAAGTTTGCAGATGTCACTGTTTCTATGATGTATGCATTTGTCCATAGCCAGTTTCTTTGAAACTTTGCAAGATCTCAGGTTCTTTTTCTGGGATGCTAGGCTAACACAAGTAAAACTTGACATCTTGGTCCACTTCCAAGATCGCATATGGGAGTCGAAGCATTACAATCCATCAAATCTCACCATTTGAAATCATGAAGATTGTAAGACTAGTCACTGACAAGGTGGTAGAGGAAGATTAATGTATTTGCTTTATAAAGTGTAAGCTTGTTTAGTCTGAACTATGCTTTGCAAAATTACCTTCCCTGTATGTTTTGGTTAGGGTGGGCCACAGTAATCATTCTTATATGAGATCGAAAAGGCAGAAATGAAGCAGCATCCATATTGGTTTAGATGCTCGTAGGGTTGTGGCAAGGTCATCAGAAGATGCTTTACGTATATACCAAATGGCTATCAATTATAGATTGAGGACTGTAACTGGGGATATCAATTTCCCTGTAGCTCTGGCATATACTCTACTTGGGCTGAGCACATTGAGTGCTTAAACTGGCTGAATTTCTGCAGCCAGTTTAAGCACTCAATATGCTCCACAATAGTATGCTATTTAAATATTACCACATACATCACAACCTCCAATTTAAGAGTCAAGATAGTATTAAGATAAACTCAATGAAAACAATAAATCATAAATGATTTTTTCTGTTAATAACTATCTAGTGTGTGATAGAACATGGTAACTGTTACTTAGACATCTGTTTTATCTGTTAAAATAATATTACCAATATCAGTAAGAACAGAAAAAAACTGTGTCCTTAACTCAACATAATCTTAGTTATTTAATATTTATTTTAAAATATTTTACTTATTAGCAGTATTAATAAAATTAATTTTACTATTAATTTATCATTGTTTTATCATTATTATTTTATATAATATGTATAAGTAATACATAAAATAATAATAAATGTAACCTAATAAAATATACATAAATATTGTTGCTTTATTATTAATAACTAATATTAATGAATAATATTAAGTATAATTTGAATAGAATCATTACTTCTATCAGTGTTAATGGTCAAAACTCAAACTCAAGCAAAATTTGATGATGACGTGGATGCAACATGAATTTCTCTGTCACTAAATCTAAATATTTTTTACCCAACAGCTACTACCAAAATGTTTAACATGAAGATGTCGTGTTAATTCTGCCTAAATGACCCCTATTTTCCTAGATCACGTTATATTATGAATTTGTGGCTAATAGGAGGCTAAATGTTTTACTGTGTGGTGAATATATACCTCACAATGTTCAAATGTCTAAAAATAGTAGCAGTTTTCCAAAAGTGAGAATTATTTTTTGTGAAGGTATTTTCAAAAAAAATTAAGGTACCTTATTTACTCAATTCTTCTTATCCATTAAAAAAAACACTTTCTAGATTTAAAATGATAGCTTAGAAATTCACAAACTAAGGTAAATTTGGTTTATAAATAAAAGTTAAGTCAATAAAAGGCAGAGAGTTCCCCAGCTGATCGTTCACAATTTTACTTCAACAATTGCTAAAAAGCCTAACAAAAATTAATAATAAAAGACTCTTATTGATAAAAATCATGTGGTTTCTTCTATTCCTTTTCTTCCCTTTCTCATTTCCTGATCAACATTCCCATTCTGAGTCTTTATTTTGAGGTTTCACTGCCACCACTGTAGAACTGCTTCTCCTCAGACTCCAAGTATGTTTATTAAATTAACAGTGAATTTTACACATTAAACATTGGAAGGCACATACAAATGGAAAAGAAAATAAAGGTCTTTTTTTTATAAGGGATCTTAGAGACCCACAGTTTAGATATTGTATCAACCCAGTTATGTAAACTTATTGACAGTTTAAATTACCTTTTAGAGATATCTAGTATAATTTTTTATAAATCAATATGTGACTTTAGTATACATCATTAAGTAGAAAATGATTAAAATTAATCACTAATAAAATTTGATTTATAGTCCATGGAGTTTTACTACACATAAGGTCCTTTGGATTCCATAGAACAAAATGGTGATATAATCCTAAAGATTCAGAGGATAGGATTACTTCAAAAATAATTTATTTAAGATAAAATATCAAATTAAAAGCCATATTTTATGAAATCTTGCTGCAAAACAAAATGATCTATTACATAAGAAAATGAAGAGCAATATTTAAGAATAAACATTTTTGACTGATTGTATATATAAATGGATCAAATATATATTGACTGGTTTCATGCTTTTCCTTCACATTATTAAATGGAGAAGTTAGGAGCACAATCCATTTGAGGGTCAAAACACACAATAATTTTATTCTCATCGAATTGCCATCATCAAAACAGATTTTTATTGTCTTTGCATATAAGAGAAATGCAAGACGAGCATTTATCTTTTTAAAACAATTTAAAGAAAGTACTACAGTAAGTGAATGAAGGTGCTTGCTTTAAAAAGTACCAAAAGGGGCTGGCCCGTGGCGCACTCGGGAGAGTGCGGTGCTGGGAGCACAGCGACGCTCCTACCCCGGTTCGGATCCTATGTAGGACTGGCCGGTGCGCTCACTGGCTGAGCGCGGTGTGGGCGACACCACACCAAAGGTTGCGATCCCCTTACAGGTCACGAAAAAAAATTAAAAAAAAAAAAAAAACTACCAAAAGGGCTGTTCGGCTTGCTCACTTGGGAGGACCTGGCACTGGTGCTAATATCATGGGCTTGGACCCCGCCACTGGCAAGCTGTTAAAGAAAAAGTACCGGGCCAGCCCAGTGGCGCACTGCTACAGTGCGCCGCGTGCGAGCCTGGCGGCGCTCCCGCCGAGGGTTCGGATCCCACATACAGACCAGCCGCTCACTGGCTGAGCAAGGTGCGGGAGCAACACCAAGGGTTGTGATCCCAAGTTGCTGGTCACGAAAAAAGACAAAAAAAAAAAAAGTACCAAAGAAAATAAAAGCCATGAGATATGATCACTTAACCTAACCAAATTCGTTAAATTAAAAAAAAAAAAAAAAAAAAAAACCATACAATATAACAATAAGTAGAAATGATATAGGTATATTGTTTCTAGAATAAAATTTATCAATATGTATTATAAGTTTTAAATTACCTAAAAACAGTGTTTTCCAATCTAAATAATTTGTCTTAAGAAAATAATAAAATGTATTTTCAAAGATTTACTTACAAATAAAATTTAAAAAACAAAACAAAACAGAAACAAAATTACTGGCAACATAAAATCTGTCTAATCGGGAAATATTTAAATAGGTGCTGGAAAGTAATATAATAAAGATTACTATAAAGGTGTTAAATTGTTTTCTTATCAAATGATCTGAAAAAATAAAGCCAGATTACAGACTGCTCTCCACCCAAAATACAATAAAATTAACAAAAATTGAAAAATCAGGGGGAAAAAATGCTACAGCATTCATAGCAAGGACATCAATTTGTTCCATGCAACTGGAAAGTGTGTGAAAGGTTAAAAGAAATTAGAAGAAATTGTTAAAAATCTTAACCAATCTCCTAACTCATTTCTTCTTAAGAGCAATATTGAATTCAAGAAGTGAATCTTAGTAAAAACTACGAAAGAAGGAAAGAAAGAAAAGAAAACATGAAAAAAAAAAAGTGTTCCATAATCTCAATAGGGCTTAATGTAGACGTCCAGTTGGAAAAGCATTATTTCTTGATGTGTTTGTGAGGGTTTTTCAAACCTCACAGTGCCTGAACCAGTGGACTGAGTAAGGAAGATCCATCCTCATCAATGTTGGATGGGCATCATCCAATCCACTGAGGGCCTGAATAAAACAAAAAAAGTAGAAGAAAGGCAAATTCTCTGTTTCTTTAGAAGCTGGGACATCTACCTTCTCTTGTCACATATTTAAGAGGCCATGTTCAATGAGAATATGGATATAGGGACACTCATTATTAATTTATTATATGTGTAAGTGTATGCATATATTTTTACAGGTAATAGAACTAAGGATTAAATTTTAAATTATCAGTTTTATAATCTTGGATTATGATTGTTTTGCTCTGCTAAAACAGATTTTGGGAAAAATGAATAAAGAAAAATTTTGTAAACCCTCAACATTTTAAAATGGACACAAAAACTATTTCATATTAAGTTTAAATAGTTGCAAATAATATGTTTTGTAAAAATATACTCGTGTGTACAATATTGACATTTAAATCAAGTGTCACATCACTTTTTAAAATAAAATTAATGGAATCTGAAAAAATACAATGCTTGCCTTCACACTGTTATCCATTAAAAAGCAATTACGAATCATGAATGAACTGTTCTTTAACAAAGGAAAAATTTTTCCTTTTGTTCCTTGAATTTAATTCATTCGACTTCCCCCATAGAATTTTGTTCTTTCTTATAATATAATACTCTGTTATTCTTGAAAGTCTTTTATTGAACACTATTACTCTTCTCACAATAAAAATATCTACATAAACTGAAATTGAAATTTTAAAAAATTTCTTGTGACCAGGCTCAAAGTACTAATTTAGCCTTCCCCAAATTAATTTGGTTTCAATTATCATTACAATTACTAATAGCACATAATTGACATAAAAGGTGCGATGAATTTTAATAAATTGCAATTACACATAATAATTTGAAACATTTATTGGGAATGCTCAATAAGGTGGGTAAAGCTGATATTTTTTTCAAGTAGATAATATTTTCATGGACAAATGTCACTTATTGCTAGAATTCAGCAGTGTTCTATATCTGTTATATTTTTCATTTTATAGTTTCAGACTCTGAAAAAAACTTTTTTACATAAAGAGAGATGGACATTGTTTTGTTTATGTCAGTTGATTGTTTAAATACTTGCAAATTAAATACCAGAATGATAAGGTGACTATTTCTTTATTTTTAAAAGTAAACAAATACAAAACACTTGTTTTGAAAAAAAAATAAATTAAAAAAATGCCTTCCTCATAGTCAATTACATTCTTTACAGCAGTGCTGGCACATAATAGCACTGTACTGAGATGTGAAGAGTTGGAGATATTTGCACTTCTTATATAGAGTAAGAAAATATCTTGAAAGAGGAAATGGAGAGAGAGAAGTAGGCTATGAAATGTTCAGGCAGACCATTTTTAAAAAGAAAACTAGAATTTAGTAACTAAATATATTACGTCAAAACTTTCTATATTTGAGTTAGCCTAAAGTACAGTCATGTTTACCTTCCCCACTGGGGATTGTGCTACTCCCAATTTGATGAAAACTGTAGAAACACCTTCCTCTTGGAGAAATAAACTATTTAATGTGGATATAATGGCACTCCAATGTCTATACCAGGCCTATCTTCACCCTTATGGACAAATTCATGTATACCACCAACCCACAGGTTTTTCATTGATGAGTTAATTGACAAAGTTGGATTTTCTCATTTTAGATATACTTTTTCTCTCTACCTATCACTTTTGTGAATTACTTATTATTAAACTGATTGGTAACCTGCTGATCATCAAATGCCAAAGAAATTTCCAGTATGAGTTTTTCAGTTTTTAACACTATTACACATTTCGTCTTTCTGAAAAATCTTATCTATTGTTATGCTTGAAAAAAAGGCTTACGTATTTTGTCTCCAAATTATTGACCTGAACTCCATCCTAAAATCTAAACATTCTGTGCATTCCCAACTTTTTAATTTATAAATAGAAATATGTGTATATATACACACACACACACACACACACACACACACACACACACACACACACACACACACACCACAAGTACCTTAAATCAAGATGTCAAAGATTAACTTCAATATCCGATTAACCCAAACTTTCTTCCTCCTAGGTTGTCTATCTGGTCAATTCCTATCACTGTATACATTTATCAAGTTAGTCAATCATTACTCAAAGATCTATTATTATTTATTGAACATTTCTGAGTATCAGGTCCTGTTAAAATCCAAAAGAATATATATGGCTTAATGAATTAGATACTGTCACTACCTTTATGAAATATATATTGTAATGTAGTAGAGAGATATTAAAATATTCATGCAAGTAAAAGTAAAATTGCAACCCTGTTTACTGCCATGAAGTATATGAATAAGGATACTTAACCTAGTCAGTAGCACAAGAAAAGCATCTCTGATAGGTTAGTATTATGAAGCAGAGTGGACTTGGTGGTAGAAAGAGTAGTGCAGGCAAACAAAATCACAGACAAATATACTGTGGTGGATACAAGATGATAATGACAATAATTTAAAATCTTTCATGGGGTAAATGTCCATGAAAAAGGATTATATTGTATAATGTTGAATATACTAATAGTCCTGATTTAACCATCACATATTGCACACAGGTGTTGATATTTAACACTATACCCCACAGATATGTCAATCAACTGTGTTTTAATACAAAAATAAAATAAAATAAAAAGATTAAACAATGTATGTAAAATAAATAAAATCTTTCATGATATGCAAAATTCAAATATAGCACCTGTATTAGTTTGCTAGGGCTGTTGTAACAAAGTATCATAAACTGGTTAGCTTAAAAAACAGAAATTTATTTTCTCACAGTTCTGAAAGCTAGAAGTTTGAAATAAAGGTATAGGCAGGGTTGGCCTCTTCTATGGGCTGTGAGGGAGGGATCTGTTCCAGGTCCCTGTCCGTGGCTTGCAGGACGTGCTTGTGAAGCAGGTTGACTGTGCATGGGTTACCACTTCAGCCCATTGCTTTGTGGGCTGTGTTTTCACTCCTTGCCTGAGTCTGATGAGACGAACACTCACACTCATAACATGTTACATGAAGTGGGTTTATTATCTACAGATAGGCAGCACGGGACGACAGAAGCCTAACATTCATGTAGGGCAGTCCCCCTGAGGCTCAGGAGAACTGCCTGAGGTAGATGGAGTCATGTCTGCACATGCCCAACTTATACCACAGCTGTGTGACCTTGCAAAGCAGTCTCCCTGAAGTTTAGACCCCAGGACACCATGTTTCACTAGGAAAAGCATTGAGGAATGTCCTGTTTCTAGGAAGGATAACTACAGAGCCCAGGATGTTCTAGCCATTTCTTCTTTATCTCAAGATATTACATTCCCAACACATTCTGCAGTTATTCTTGAGAATTGCAAGCAAGAAGTGGTAGATCTGGATTGGTTCAAGGCCACCCAGAAAATTGCCTTTCAATGTCATACTCACTGTATGCATGTCTGTGTCCAAATTTCTTCCTTTTATAAAGACACAGTCACAATGAATTAGTGACCCATTCTACTATAGTATGACCACATCTTAATTAATTACATCTGAAATGACCCCATTTCCACATAAGGTCACATTCTGAGGTACTTGAGGTTATGTCACCAATACACAAATTTTAGAATGACACAATTCAACTCATAATATCCCCAAGATCCCCATCCCTAATGTACACACACCTTTTCGTAGTTATTCAATGAAACACTAACATAGGTGCTACTGTGAAGGGATTTGGCAGATGAAGTTAAGTTCCTACATCATTTGAATTTAAGAAAGAACTATTACCTTGGGTGAGCCTGACCCTGTCAGACGAGCTATTAAAAGGGACTGAACTCTTCCTTGACTGAGATATTCTTATGATATAGACTCTTCTATGATACAGTCTCTTACAAATTATCTTCATACCTTTCTCATATCCTTCTGCAGCAAATCATCTGCCACAAGCTCAAGCATTTTATTTGGTAAATTATTTACAAAAATAATTTCTCTCACTCTCCTTCAGTGTTCTTGTTCATTTGTTTGTTTGTTTTGGTCACAAGCTCACTGAACTAGAAAAGATTCTCTAGGTGTGTCTTGATGTGTTATGAATGTAAGTTTCTAAACAGACCTTTGTCTCTTCTTAGATGTACTTTCTTATTTTAGCACCTAATAAGGTTGCCCATCAATCTCAGAATTTAATTGCTAACCACTTTTCTGCAGTGTCTTCATTGTTTTTTTAACCAAAGCCAGAAATATCCCTTGCTTGTTTTCTATCACAGCAAGAAAGAACACCTGTCCATGTTCTTATTATACATTGTGACACCTCTCTTATAATCCTCATCCAATGGTATTTCTAAGTGCTCTTAGTAATTCTTTATTACATGTCTTATCTTCTCAAAATGACTGCTATCTCTTTAAAATCAGGATATTTGAATTACTAAAGTGTATATAGCTTCCCTGGCTCTTTAATTAGAAAACAAGTAACACATGGGAAAACTGAAAAGAGTCATTTCAGACTCAAACCTCACTATTATTGCATATTCAAAATGAAGGATTCAGTGATATTTTATGCAACATGGGTATTTTCTTTAAGTAACACATATCTGATGATTGCTTTTACACATGCCCTATCAGTTTGTTCTATTGTAAAAGGAGACAGAAAAATTCACTCATCAGAAAACAAAATAAAGCAAAAATTGGTCTTTGAAGTGGTATGTTCATAAGTCTGTAATAATTGCTTTTCTATATTTTACTCACAGTAATCCTCCATATGCCTGTGCACTTCTCTGGACTTCTTCATCTTTCACTTTTTAAATTTATTTTATTTTATTTTTTTTACATAAGAAATTTATGAAACACACTATGTCTAGAAGCCGGTCCACGGCTCATTCTTTTAAAAGTTCTTTTGGTGTACTTTATCACTTCATTACATATATACAACAAATATGTAACATATATACAACATATATGTAACATATATACATATAAACACACATATATGTGTGTATGTGTGTATACATATATATATATGTGTGTATGTGTTTATACATATATCTTGTACTTCTGGAGCGCCATATTCGGTGAAGTGCACAAACTAAATTGACTATAATGGGTAATTATTAATACATTGGATTTTAACATTTCTCATCTTCATGACATACAGTATACTCCATATAATACAAAAATGTCTTTAAAAACCTTAAGATATTTCCTAATTTTCTTAAAATTAAAAAAAAAAATAAGTAAAAAATCGTGGTGTTCATTTTATCAGTAGGTGAGCAAATGTATCTTAAAAATGCATCACATATGAGAAGATATTTTTTAATTGGCTTTGTTTAAGGTAATTGCACATAGGTTTGCATTCTGATGTCCGATGTATTATATTTAGTTTCAAAAAGTCTAGGCTTGATAAAATTTGTGATTTATCTATGAAAATGCATTTTTGCAATCATAAATTAGTATTTTGTGTCTCTAGCTCAACAATATTCTGGTGATGATGCACTTAGTTTGTTGAAATAAGTAAGCTACTGTTTAATCTGTATTCTGCCAATCTTTTATTCCTAGGTCCATGTAAAAATTTTAAACATTTCTGTTGTTGTATTTTCATCCTGAGATTTCCTGATGTCTTTGTCTTGCTCAAACCCAGCCACCTGCTTTCTGACTGTCATTCAACATCCTGTTCAGTTGGCCAATGCTGTTTCACAGGAGTTTCCATTCGTGTCACACAGTCTGAGATTGTATGCTTCACTTTCTGCCAGCCATTCCTACAGGTCACATCTTGCTGTTATCCAACCTTTGCATGTACTAAAGCTTGGAGAGCCACACTGGAGCAAAACAACGCTGACAGACTGGCAGTGTCCCAAGCCCTTGTTGGGAAGAATCCTGTCTCGCCATTTGGTCTCTCTTTGGGCTGACAGGAGCTCCAGATCTTCCTGCATTCTTTAGCCAATAAACCACTATATGACTTTATAAAAACCTTCTTTGAAAATTGTTTCTTTAAACAATACAATTATAAGTTTATAATTATAATTATATTTATAAATATATAAATTTATATATAATTATAAGTTTATATAGATGAACATATAATTATAAGTTTAAGGGGGCCATTTTTAACTTTTTATTTTGTATAATTTCAAACTGAGAATTATAAGCATGGTGGAAAGATTTCTCACATATTCCTCAAAGAAAGTTACCAAGTTTTAACATTTTGACATATTGCATCATATTTCTTGTTTGTGTGTAAGTGTGTGCATGTATGTGTGTGCGTGGTATGGTTTTATATATATATATAGTTCTACATATGTGGCATATATAAATGCATGCAGGTGTGTGTGTGTGTGTGTGTGTGTGTGTGTGTGTGTGTGTGTGTGTGTGTGTGTGTGTGTGTGTGTGTGTGTGTGTGTGTGTGTGTGTGTGTGTGTGTGTGTGTGTGTGTGTGTGTGTGTGTGTGTGTGTGTGTGTGTGTGTGTGTGTGTGTGTGTGTGTGTGTGTGTGTGTATCTCACCTCAGACTTTGGAAGTTCAAATAACTGAATACCTGCTTCTACATAGGATAGCACTGCATTGAATCACTATGACAATGCAAGTAATAAAAGCAAAGAATTTTATTTAAATTGTTGCTCTTATTTCAGTAATGATTTTCATTTTCAAAAATAGGTAAGAAATATCGGCCAGCTGCTCACTTTGAAGAGCATGTTGCTAATAACACCAAGGTCAAGGGTTCAGATTCCCAGACAGTTAGCCCCCACAAAAAACCCCCAGAAAAACAAAAATTTATTTTTTAAAAAAGGTAAGAATTAGTTGATGTAACATGGAATGCAAACAGCCTTAAGAATGTTTATGCTGAAATTCTGTCAGTTGTTTGAAAAGTAAATGTATAGTTTTTAACATAAGAATAAAATGCTGTTAATTAATTGGTATTATAATAAGTATTCATTTTATGTACAGAATATTTACAAAGGATAGAAACTGACAATTCATATAAATTTTCATAAAAAATGTTTTAACTTATGTCATAGACAGAGAGATAAACTCCGTATTATACACCGGACTTTTAAAAATTTAGATAAGAAATATCAGAAATCATATAGAAAAATGGGCAAAAGATGTAAACAGAGCACTAAAAATAAGAAAAAGAACAGCAATAACAAGTGACTAATCATGCATGTTTTTTTAAAGATTCAATCTCATTTACATTTGGAGAAATAAAAATTAGCACTATTTAACTATAGTGATTGTTCCATCTCTTACTTAACAGTTTGACAAGAAAATATTTTTTCAATATATTTGTTGTAAGCTCTTTTATAAACAGGCAGTTCCACATGGCTGATGAGAGCACAAACTGGGACACCTCCTTTGTAGGGGAATTTGGCAATATCTAACAAAATTATCTATGTATTTATTTACCCTTTGGTCTTGCTCTCCCACTTCTAAGTAACTACCTTAAAATATTTTCTTCAATTCATAAAATTATTTATGGGGCTATTATTTGGAATGGAAACAGAATGACACAGTCCTATTTCCTATTTATAGAGGACAGCTTAAACAAAGAATGGACTAATTGTACAAAGGAATCCAATGTGCAATAAAAAAATAAGAAATTTTTACTTAAACTACTGTTTTATGATGTCTAATATACATTGTTAAATGAAAAACTGCAAATTCAAGAACAGTGTTTATAGCACGTCATCTTTTACGTAAGAGTGGAGAAATATATTCATACCAGTATATATTTAGATGTACATATTTCTAAAGGTATATGCATATTACTTACAGTTAAATAAAACTACTACAGGGTATATTACAAAATTAAAATTGTAACACAGAGTTCAAGAAGCAATAAGAACAATGGGACAGGGTTGGAGTCAAAACTTCTTGAGATATACTTTGTTATGTAGTACTAGATTGCAAGCTTTTAATGTGTTGTATGTTTGAAAAATTCAATTATGTCAAAACTTTGAAAGGAAAAGCAACCAAAAAATAGAATACAGTCTACAACACATGAATCTACTTAACTACAAGTGATTGAAGGTCACTGAAATCTTCTTGCGGATTTTTTTTTTTTGTCTTTTTTTTTTTTTTTTTTTACTGACCGGTAACAGGATCGCAACCCTCGGTGTCGCACCCGTACCAGGGACCAGCAACAGGATCACAACCCTCAGTGTTGCACCCGCACCGCGCTCAGCCAGTGAGTGGGAACCGGTCTCCACACGGGATCCGAACCCTCGGCGGGAGTGCAGCTGCACTCCCAAGCGGCGCACTCTCCAGTGCGCCACTGGGCCGGCCCTTCTTGCAGATGTTTAGCAGAATTAAAAAGAAATCTTAAAATCCATGTTGTTACTTATAATACTGGTATTGTTATTTTGATAAAAGTAATATTGTTTAATAAAGGAGACATATTTATTTACTGTGTTAATAACAAAATTTTTAAGTACAAGGAAAAAAGATAAAAATTATCTAATTATGGAAATAACATAAATTTCCTGTAATGATAATTTTGGAGTGAAAATATCAGTATGCATTCGTTAGTGTTCTTTTTTTGAAAAACATATATATTCTGTCACTCTTCACTGAAAACACCTATTCTGTCACTCTTCACTGAAAACACCTAGAAACAATGGAAACCCAGAAACAATGAAAACTTCTATAATCTGGATTTTCCTCTTTAATATATATATATATATATATATTTATTTATTTATTTATTTTTAACAAACTGAACAAATAGAGAATTGCTGATCATATGTCTGGTATAGGAAACCTACAGGATGTGTTTAGAATATTGGATATGCTAGAAAGAGAAACAATTTTTTTCTACTAATGAGATGGTGGAGCACGTGAGTGGTTGTCAAAAATACCCAAGAACCAGCATGAACCTTCCTCCTTATGGTCAAATTTGAATATTAAAAATATAGTAAGTGGAACTGACGTTTAAACATTCTGAAATAAAAAACATTAAGTCAAAAGCAGAGAGAGAGAGAGAATAAGTATCAAATTGACTATTACACCATCCTTCTGCTCTGAAACTTGGTAATTATAAGGATAAAAAAAGCATTTTACCAGCCCTTTTAAAGTATACTATAGGTCATACAAGTAAGTAAGGAAAGCTCTTTTGTATAAATGAATGCCAGCTAATGAATATAGAAAGCATGATAGAATGAGAAAATCACTAGAATATGAGATGTTCTACTGCAAAATTATTTCAGTCTTTTCACTACGTCAATGTCATTTTTAAAAAGAGAAGGAGGAGAGATTTCTTCTTGATGAAAACAGACAAAAGAGTTATCCTAATTGATAATACTCTTGTTTACGGTGGAAAATGTTCTTGTCATTAGAAGATCTCTTCTAAGTTATTTAATGGAGAAGCATTATTCTGTCCGCAGCATATTTTCAATATCTATCTTTGGCATATGTGGCAAAACCTTAACTAATTTTGAATGTATAAGTAAATTGTGGTGGTCACTGTACAGTTCCTTCAACTTTTCTGTACCTTTGAACTTGGTTGCAATAAAATGTGTGGAATGTCACCTTAGATTGAAGGTTTTAGGAAAACTATTTACTCTCTTTGGGGGTAATTAAATATTTTTCAATGTGACAATAGTATATAAGGCAGAATAGCAGAGATTAAATTATCTTATAATATTTTTAGCATTCATCACTTTAAACAAACAACCCTTAAAATTATATTTAACTTTTAGTTTTTCCTTGCTGTATAAGTCATAAAGCTTTTAGAAATATAGCCTATTTAGATATTTTTTAATCTTGTGCAAATGAAATATAAACAGAATTTCAACTTTATGACCTGAGCTGTTTGCAGTCAGAAAATCTAGAAATCAAGTAAACAATACTAAATAAAAATTAAACTTCAATCCAGATATAGTTACAAATAAAAAGGATATAAAGAAAAATAATTTTTCTTACTCTTATCTTAATCTCACTTGGATGTATCTATTCGGCATTGCAAATGGTATATTACAATTACTTATGACTAGACAGAGAATTCCAGCCTATCCTATTTAACAGCGGATGAACAAAATTGAGAGCTAAACAGCAGAAACTTTTAAAAACGTACTGCTGTTTATGTGGTGTTACCAAGAAATAAGAACTTGCTATATATTGTTGCACTTTCTAATTTTAGGTTATGGGGAAAGTTCCCAGTTGGGGAAAAGCATTTTGCATTCAAGAATGTAAAAAAGCCTCGAATGATTAGAGGATAAGAAACATAATGTAGAGGAACAGTATGAATTTATGGAAATGTGTAGAGACTACCTGATAGAGGTACTTGGTGGTCAGGTTGAGGGTTTTGTGTTGTATTACATAACTAATAAAAAATCTTCTAATATTTTTAATATTTATCATCAATTAACTTATATTTATAAATGATTAAAATGGCTGATACTTAAAAAATGTACAAGAAAGGGGCACGTTGAATTTGTCAGAGAGAAAGATGATCTTGTTTCTGACTGATTTTTTTTTTAAAGTTTATAATAGCAGTAGAGAGAGGTATCTGATTTAAGATAAGCAGTTTACGTCTGGTAAGGCATATCCTCATCACCTAATATTTTTGGCTACTGTTTTATGTTTAGTCTTCTAAATGCATTCTAGAAATATTTTACAAGGGCAAGAAACATTTTCTTCAATATTGTAATCAAAATTCTGTTATAACTCTTGGCCAATTCTAGAATAAAGAAACTTTACAGCATTTGGGGCATTAATTTATTGAATTTTCAATGCATATTCCTGGTAAACCAAATATGTGTAAAGTGTTGCACTAAGTAATAGAAAAACAGAAAGAGCTCCTGAATTCTGGAAGCCTAATTTCTAGTGTGGAAGCACATATGAATGAGAGTCATTCAGCTTTATATCTCATGAATACTTATCATAAAAAGTAATTAATTAATTTGAAAATCAATCAATCAATCAATTTAAAATAAGGAGTCTGGTGCATATCAGGGAGTGGCTGCTCCACCATCCATTTCAAACTCCATCGCACGCACAGTGGTTGGGAAAGTAAAAAAAAAAAAACAAACAAACAAAAAAACAATTCCAGACTCCTTTAAAGCTAGAATTTGGGACAATTGATTTTTACCTAAAGATTGCACTTGAAAGAAACTCTGATTTGAGACTGAGTAGCATGGATAGAGGAGCTAGGTGCAGGACCTCTAATTGAATTTAGCACATTACAGCAGCAGCAGCAGTGTAGTTCTTCAGTGAGCAGTTATTGAAGTAACAGAATTTCACAGTGGGGTTGGTAGCTTTCCCTCCTCTGTCAAACAAAAGGCTTTTGGATACAGGGATTTTCCTAGGAAGTTCAAGTTGGAGTCTCCCCCAGCTCTACCAATGAACTTGTATGAACCAAAAACTATGTACTAAATTTGTTTTTTCATCAACCATCTAAAGTAGATTCTGTTACTGGCATCTGAAAATAACTCAGTAAAATTAATAGGTAGATTAGAGTAGACAACTGTCATACTAGGACATGGGATTATGGCACAAGCTGTTTACTCTATTTGGTTCAAAGGCTCTGAAGTCACCATTTGAAAATGAGATATTGGCACCAAGTGACAATTTAGATTGTCACCTGTAGTCACCTACAATGAAGTGTCTTTTGAAGAAATGGTTTTGCCTAACTGAGAGTCTATAGCAGCAGATGCTTATGGAGGTCCTGGGGGATAAAAGAATATAAGAGATGATTTTGATGTTTTACCTGCACTAGAGAGTTTTTAAAAAGAAATGATAAACAAAAGGTTTTAAATTCTTACCTAAAGGCATAGTCATAAAAACAAAGAATATTTATAAAGGCTTTTAAAAGATTCATATACTTCTTAAGTTATTAAAATTAAAATTTAGAATTTGTTCTATAGACACTGAGTTAACTTAGGCTGTATGTGCAGCTCATCAAATCTACTAATTGAAATGTAGGGCACTGATTGGAAAAGTGTGGGATTCTGAGTAGAATTGTCATATTTAACATTATTCTGTTGAATCTGTCTAGACTCCAAAAACTTATTAAGTCTGCAATTCTATTGGATTACTTTGATTTCCACCTGTCTAATGAAATTGTTCCTACCTTTCCTAAAGAGCCTTTAACAATATTGTCAGAAATACTTTCTCTGCAAGGGGATAGAAATTCTTTTCATATTCCATGCCCAACATGCTCATTGTCTTCAGATCTATAATTAGAATCAGCTCTTAACTTGTTCCACAAGGTATTTTATAAAGCAGAATGCTTTTATGCAAATAAATAATAATTGTAAAAACACACTAATATATTTGGTTAAACTTTGCGAATTATGTGTCAAGAACATAGTGATGAAAGAATATATATTTACTTTAATCTACATTTATCCATGTAGATAAACTTACCACAAATTATAGACTCAATTTCAAAATTGAGCAGCTTGAATTATCTCTATATTTTTATTTATAAGCTTAAAAAACCCAATACACAAAGATCATCTATATAATTTCAAAATTGAGCAGCTTGAATTATCTCTATATTTTTATTTATAAGCTTAAAAAACCCAATACACAAAGATCATCTATATAGAAAGAAGTTGTAATATCAAAAATCTGTCATGTCAAGAAGAATGCAGAAACCTGTGAAGTTACCATTAGCTCAAAGGCCTACAACCATGACATCTGATAGGGCCTTTAGGAAAATCCTTTACCACGACACTGAGAAACACACTAGTGGCTATCTCAATTGGGGGATGAAAAGGAAGAAAAGCAATTCATAGATGCAAGTTGTCAATGTTCTAATTTTTTTGGTAGGGTGGTAATTTCACTGATGTTATTAAATATAATGTAATAAATAAGTGTATACAAGGAAGTCAGAGATGAGAGTATATGAAAGACCAAGAAATGAAAGAAAAGAAAAGAAATACATTGGTAAGGAGAACAGCAACATCTTTAAAACTGAGATATTCTGTATAGGCCAAGAATGAATGTGGAAGGCTCTCTTATTATAATGGGATATCTGATATTAATGGGATATAAAATCCCATGATCCCAGGATAATTTAAGCTAAAAAAGCTACACTTAACCACCAAAAGTAATATGGAGTTGGTTATTATAAAAGACAGTAGGTACATATGAATAATCAGAATATTTTCATACTGGAATCATTACACATGACTAAGGGATTATGGAATACCTCCATCCAAACTAGTTAGAAAGCACATTAAGGACTAGCAGTGTATGTCACCAAAAACACATTTCATTAATGAAAAGACCTAAATTGAGTCACCATGATCAAAAGTGGTATCTCCTCAATCAATTTTCATGCCTAAATTAAAAAAGAGATTCAAAGTAAATGCATCAGGGCTGTTCCAACTCTTGGCTGTCGTAAATAACACTGCAATAAACATGGGAATGCAGGTATCTCTTCGACATGATGATTTCCATTCCTCTGGGTATATACCCAGCAGTGTAATAGCTGGGTCATATGGTAGGGCTACCTGTAATTGTTTGAGGAACCTCCATATCATTTTCCATAAAGGCTGCACCATTTTGCGGTCCTACCAAAAGTGTAGGAGGGTTCCTTTTTCTCCATGACCTCTTCAGCAATTGTCATTCTCAGACTTTTGGATATTAGCTATCGTAACTGGAGTGAGATGGTATATGAATGTGGTTTTGATTTGCATTTCCAGAATGCTGAGTGATATTGAGCTTTTTTTCATATGTCTGTTGGTCATTTGTATATCTTCCTTTGAGAAATGCCTATTCAGCTCCTTTGCTCAATTTTTAATTGGGTTACTTGTTTTTTTAATGTTAAGTTTTCTGAATTCCTTGTATATTCTGGTTATTAATCCTTTGTCTGATGTATATTTTGCAAATATTTTCTACCTCTCTGTTGGATGTCTTTTTGCTCTGTTGATTGTTTCTTTTACTGTGCAGAAGTTTTTAGCTTGATATAATCCCATGTGTTTATTTTTCCTTTGGTTGCCTGTGCTTTGAGATCATATTCATAAAGTCTGTACCCAATCCTACGTACTGGAGTGTTCCCCCTATGTTTTCTTTAAGGAGTTTTAGTGTTTCAGGATGTATATTTAATTCTTTAATCTGTTTTGAGTTGATTTTGTTAGATGGTGAGAGGTATGGGTCTAGTTTCAACTCCTACATATGAATGTCCAATTTTCCCAGCACCATTACCGAAGAGGTGGTCTCTTCCCCAGTGTGTGGTCTTGGAACATTTTATCAAAGGTCAGATGTCTGTAGGTGCATGGGTTGACTTCTGGATTCTCTATTCTGTTCCATTGGTCCGAGTGTTTGTTTTTATGCCAGTACCATGCTTACTATCACTTTGTAGTATGGTGGATAAGGAAAATGGGGCATGTCTGCACAATGGAATTCTACTCTGCTATAAAAATAAATGAAATACTACAGTTCCTAGCAACATGGATGGACTTAGAGAAAATTATATTAAGTGAAATAAGCCAGGCACAGAAAAAGAAATACTGCACTTTCTCACTTATTTGTGGGAGCTAATAAAAATAAATAAGTAAATAAACATAGAATGGGGGTGGGGAGGGAAGAAGACACAACAATCACATCTGCTCCCTGACTTTATTAAGACATGTGAACAGATATGACGGTAATGGTGGGGAGGGGGGAAGGCAGGGAGGAAAAGTAGGAATTGATAAAGAGACATAAAAGTCAACTATACTGTATATTGATAAAATTAAATTAAATTAAATTAAATTAAAACAAAACAAAACAAAGTGAATGTGTCAAAGGGAGATGAAAATCTTTGAAATGACCCTGTAACAATCTCACAAGAACATTCATAATCATCCTGAAACAGGCCTGACTCTATTAATTTGGTAACTATGACACTGGATAAAGCAATTTGTCCATAATGTTGGGGTATAAGAAGGCACTGGCACTGAGCTAATTATAGTCACTTCTGTCAAATGTGACCCCATGTTTACTATGGAGACTGATAGGAATCAGGTGGTAAATGAATTTCAGTGAAGGACCATCCTAATGGGCTCAGTGATTCCGTTTAGTGTTTATTTTTGTAGATATATAATGTGTAGATTGAATATTCATAGTTATATCTCTGAAGTTGGTTGACAGAAACACAAGGTACTCCTCTTTTTTTTATGTTACAGACATACTACTTTCAATCTCCACTGATGAGCAGCAACTCTATTTCCTCTTGATATTCAGGATGAAATGCTTCTACAAGTACAATAATCCCCTTATTTTCCCACTAACTTTATGTTACAAGGAGTCCCAAATAGCATAATGACAGTCTGTATGTCAGGTTCAATAGTTAAATTAAACTCTTATGTCCCTTAGTGGGAAAGAAACATCCTCCCTTAATAATTAAGGCATCAATTTGCACTCATTACAGTGTTCTGAGTATGGGAATGAACAAAAATGACACATATTATATTATATTTAAGGTTACCATGTATCCCTTTTTGCCTAGGCCCATCCATCTCTCTTTATGTACATTGTCCCAGCGATCAATCTTGTTAATTACCATTTTTATCTCCCCATAATGCTTCCTTTTAAAGACTGTTTTCTCTTAATCCTGGTGAGTAGGCTGTGGGCTACCTGATGCCATTCCCCAGGAGAAGTTATTTGACCCAGGGATGGATATTCAACTCAAAAGACACAGCCACGCACTCTTGTTTCCAAGAATTAGGAATGAGGATACAAAAGCTACTGTTAATAAGATGCACTTTCAGAGACAATGACTCTGACCACTGTGGAGCTAGGAAAGAAGCAGATCGAAGAAAAGGAACAATAGGAACAGGTCAAGTGACCTCAGAGAGAGAGAGAGAGAGAGAGAAGTGAGAAAGCAAAAGCTTTGGTTCTCGAAGTGCTTCTAGTTCCTTGATTATCTACATTATAAAGTCAGGCCGATGCCCTTGGATACTCTGTGGCGCGACTGTAACCAACCAACCAATTTCCTATTCGTCTTAAGCTCCTTTGAGTGAGTTTTGGTTCCTGGGAAACACAGAATGCATGGAAAGGCAGTAATATAGTAACCTTACTTCTTTACAATTCCTTTAATTAATTATTACATAAAAATCTTATTTTCATTCTGCTCTATGGCTTATTGTCTTCAATGGTTAATGACTGTTGTTCTCAGTCATCTCTCATAATCTTCCATATTTGTCAAATTAGCATTTTCCTTATGCAGTGTGCCTTACTTCAAAATATCTCACTCATATTCAAAGGTTTTGCTAGAAAACATTCACTGCTTGATTTTTTAAATAGGATATTATAATGCATATAAAAAGTTTTCTGAAAAAAAAATCCAGCTTCAGTAAATAACCAGACCCATGAAAAAAGTAGAAAATTTAAAAATATCTTTTTACTTTAATATCTGTACTTATGTTGAAATTAAAATGTGCAATGATTTTTTAAAACTGAAGCTATCATGTAGAAAAATCAATAAAATTCTTCTCAATAAGTATTTTTAAGCTAGGAAACATGAGATCAAATTGCTCCTGTTTGAGGATTATGAACAAGTTTTTATATATATCAAGTAATAGCAGGAGAAGAGAGAACAGGCATATAAGATAAAGGAATGGGAAAATTAAGAAGAACGAAGGTTAAGGAGCTTCTTACGTTTTTATTGCCTATACTTCATGAAATTGTTATCTATTACACCTTACTCTAAAAAGACCACTTATGTTTATTTCTTTCAAACTTAAGCTATCATTTTATAGCCGAATAAACTGAGCTTTAGGAAATGTGATTTACTTTATAAAGATAATAGAACTAGTAATTAACAAAATATGGTCTCTTTACCCTTTGTCTAAAGTTTTCTACTTTGTAATTCTATTATAACTGGAAAGTAAAGAATCATAGTTCTACTTTCCACATTTTCCTGTTCGGATTCTTTTCATTCATCACTGGTATTAGGCTCCTTACTTACAGTTCTCATGTAGTAACAGGGAAAACAAACGAAACAGCTTGGCTTGTGATTCATCACACAGAGTATGAAAATTAAAATATTCCATATTTGTATTGGTAGTTGTTTTGCTATTATCATAAAATAAGGCAAAATATGTCTAAAGCATTTTAACATTATTGAAATGCCAAAAATCATCACAATGGCAAAGATAAATATGCATTCTTTCTATGTGATACTAACAGACTATCTGTTTGCACCGAGAACATATAAGCATTAGATCAAAGTGCTCAGTTCTTGTAAATCTACTGCATTTTTTCAAGCACCAAATCAGTGTGTTTGTTCTTTATCATCTACTTAATTTATGGCAATCTGTACTGCTAGCAGGCTCTCTGAAGACCTTTGCATGTTAAATGTATTTGGATGTATAAGAATGTATAAGAATACAGTTTTTTTTTTAATCACTAAAGTAAGGGAACTTTTTTCTCTTTAATTAAAAAAAAAAATCTTTTGTTTTAAATATTTCTTAATAGAAGAGCTCATCCTTCAGAACATTTAAACGAAAAAAAAAAATGGTAAAAATCTCAACTCTCATCATCCAAGATAGTTAAAGGTTTATATAGAAGGAAATGTTTCATTTCCTCTTTCATATGTGTGGTATTCCTTTGCACTTAGTCCAGAAGCTATGCAAATTTCCAAAAGCCTTGGCTCTCTGAAAAAAAAAAAAAAAAACAAGGAATAAACACTTGTCGTTTTCTGGTTGTTATCATACATGAAATATTTTTCCCTTTAGAGTTATTCAAATTTTATTCTCTATTACCAACACCTCAGCTTAGTTTCTTCCCAATCAAATGCTGAGTTCACTGTTTGGCGTTCTCTGGTCAT
>NW_007732060.1:57530-60146 GCF_000696425.1 Galeopterus variegatus | reverse complement strand
TTAGGACATGTGGTATTTATTTTTACTTTTGTTTTTGTGCCTAGCCCAAAGTTCAGACTATTCAAATAAATTTGTTATAAAAATATCACAAGGTTCAGTGAATAAAGTTCTGCTCTATCTTTAAAACTATTTGATATGATTTATGTGCTTTCTTTGAACTATGTTTTAAAAATATTCTGTTTCTTTATAAACGATTTATAAAGGCCCAACTTAGACTATTTAGTACAAGGAGCATTCAATTAAAAGTTGGAATACTAGTGTTTGAATTGTAGCTTAGTCTCTAAGTATTTGTGTGCTCTATAATATCATTAAGTCTCCCTTAGTCTTAGTTTCCATATCTTAAAAAATAAAGATATTTAGCATGAAGAATTTTATTGTTACTAACATAATTCAAAATATTTAATGATGTTTGAGAAATAAAAACACTAGGTAATTATGAAATTGATGCTCATTATTTTAAATATGTAGTTCTATTAACTTTTTAAATATGGAATTAAAATATAATTATCTAGAATTTTTTAAAAATTAAGTTAATTACTAAATATTTTGGTCATATATGAATATTGTTTCCATAGTTATTAAAAGAAAATATATAAATATAAAAAAATAATTCTTTCCCATAAACTGAAGATATTGTAGTTACCTAAGAATATTTGAGGAACTCTAGGAATGTATTTTACTTTAGCAAAATAGCATAAGCTATATCAACAAACATTATGCAATTACTTCAAAATAGGTGGTATAGCAAAGAATAAACATAAAACTGTACATATAAAACTGGATAGAGTAATCACAGAAAGTACCAAAGGAGATAAAGGATATGGGGATTTTTTTTTTTGAGAGAGGTGGTAATTCGGCATAGACAAAGATGAGTGAAATAAAGCATTGCAAGGAGAAAAGCATGGACGCTTGGAAGCCAGAGCTATGGAAAGTAAATTATTTATGTATTAATTTATTTATTTAAAATTTAATAACTTCCATCAATGATGGAAAAATGAGCATCAGAATTTACCCTACCACCATAAAAAAAAAAAATAACACACTAAACCCATTATATAAAACAGCTGTTTTCAGGCCTTGAACAACAAACATTGCTAGTCTGTGATCAATTTGATAAAGGAAACATATATCAGGGTACACGTGCCCTAACTTTCTGTCTTAGCTTGTATTTCATATAACAGCACAGGGAAATGAAATACTAACAGACATCAGCAGTTTCACTAGCAGAAAAACATATATCAGAATTTGGAACTGTGGAGATAGCTGACATTTGCAAATCAGGGCTCTGGAGAGAAGAGAGCAAAGAGGAAGAACACAAGAAATCTGCATAGAAGTCTCTCTCCCCAAGTGTTTGGCCAATTATGGAGCTGTGTATGTACAGAATGAGACACTGTGATACCTGGAAGAATCAGTTCCTGGAGGACTGTGAGCCAAATGGACATTCTGATGTTCACAGAGTTATGAGACATGGGAAATGCAGCTATGCAGTGTGTAGGGATTTCATTAAAAGCTCAGGAGATGACAAATAGGCTATACCTTTGAAGTGAACTAATCTTACTCCAAAATAAGAACAACTCTAGACATGCCTAACTAAACTTCCAGAACAGCATTTTAAGCAGCCAGTAAATTAATTGCCTTATGAGAAAAAAAAAAAAATTCTTCTAAAGGACCAGCCTAATCTTCTAAAGATTCTAAAGAGACATCCAATCTCTCATCAGTGTGGGATGTATAATGTCCACCATAAAATTTTTAAATATGTATCCAAAAAAGCAGAAAAATATGAAGTATAAGATACAATAAAATCAATCAATAGAAAAGTATCTAAATGTTGGATTTAGCTGACAATGTCTTAGAAGAATTATTATAAATATGTTTAATGATATGAAGTAACATAAATATTATGACTAAACAGGTAGGAAACTTCAAGGGAAAATGGGAAGTATAAAAGAGAAAAAAAATGAAAATTGTAGAACTAAAATAATCACAGTATTACGAAATTAAAAAAAAATCATCAGATAAGCATTAAAGGTAGATTCAAAACTTCAAAAAAAAGATATTTGAACTAGAAGACAGGTCAATATAAAATGACACAACTGAAACAAAATTGGAGAAAAAGACAGAGAGAAATGAACAAAGCCTCATATACAGTGGTAAAATAAAAAATAGCCATATACATATATATATATATATATATATAAATGTCATCCCAAAATGAAAAGAGACAGGAAAGAGCGATTAAGGATACTGTTATCACATGATGTTTCAACAAACTTGGAAAAAGCCAGAAATTAAAAAATTGCTACCACGTGTACTACGATTATTTATTCTAACTCAGTAGCAGCTAGCATATTTGGCTTGAATATTGAATTATTTTGTGTGAGAGATATTTAATTTCATGTTTTGGAAGGATTGGCCAAATTACTTCATCTCTCCAAAGACCCATTTTCTGTTTTATAAAATACATATAATTTTATGTACTGTATAGGATTATAGGATGGATTACATAAGGAAGCTTGTATAAGACTGCTTAACACAAGGTCTTTCATAAAATATTATCTATATAACAGCTTTGTAGTATAATTTGAAGTCAGGCAGAGTTATGCCTCCAGCTTTATT
>NW_007732060.1:53497-56553 GCF_000696425.1 Galeopterus variegatus | reverse complement strand
GGGCATTTATTTTGTATCCTGCAACATTACTGAAGTTATTAACCAGTTCTAGGAGTTTTTTAATAGAGTCTTTAGGTTTTTCTATATACAGTATCATGTCATCTGCCAATAGAGAAAGTTTGACTTCATCTTTTCCAATCTGAATTCCTTTATTTCTTTCTCTTGCCTTATTGCCCTGGCTAGTACCTCCAGTACTATGTTGAATAGAAGTGTGAGACTGGACATCCTTGTCCTATTCCTGTACTTAAGGGAAAGGCCTTCGATTTTTCCCCATTCAGAATGATACTGGAGGTGGGCTTTTCATAAATAGCTTTTATTATATTGACATATTTTCCTTCTATACCTAATTTGTTGAGAGTCTTTATCATGAAGGGATGTTGAATTTTGTCAAATGCTTTTTCAGCATGTATCATATGGTCTTTGTCCTTGAGTTTGTTGATGTGATATATCACATTTATTGACTTTCCAATGTTAAACCATCCTTGCATCCCTGGGATGAATCCCACATGATTATAGTGTATACTTTTAAAAAATATGTTGCTGTATTCTGATTGCTAATATTTTGTTGAGGATTTTAGCATCTAGGTTCATCAAGGATATTGGCCTATAATTTTCTTTATTTGTTGCATCTTTATCTGGTTTTGGCATCAGAGTGATGTTGGCCTCATAGAATGAGTTTGGGAGAGTAGCATCTGTTTCAATTGTTTAGAATAGTTTGGGGAGAATTGGTATTAACTCCTCTTTAAATGTGTGTTAGGGGCCGGCCCCATTGCTCACTCAGGAGTGTGTGGCACCGGGAGCGTCGAGGGTGCCGGTTCAGATCCTATATAGGGATAAGCGGTGCGCTCACTGGCTGAGCGAGGCATGGACCACATCGTGCCGAGGGTTGTGATCCCTTTGCTGGTCAAAAAAAAAAAAAAAAGTCTGTTAGAATTCAGCTATAAGACATCCAGATGCAGACTTGTTTTTGTTGGGAAATTGCTAATTACCGCTTCGACCTCCTTGCTTGTTATAGGTCTGTTCAGGTTTTCTATCTCTTCTTGGTTCAGTCTTGGTAATTTGCATGTGTCTAGAAACTTGTCCAAATCTTCCAGATTTTCAAATTTGTTGTCATACAGTTGTTTTTTATAGTCTCTAATGATTCTTTGTATTTCTGTGATATCAGCTGTAATGTCTCCCTTTTCATTTCTAGTTTTTGTTATTTGGGTCTTCTCTCTCCTTTTCTTTTTAAAGTACTGGTATAAAAATAGACATCCAGACCAGTGGAGTAGAATTGAGGACCCAGGAATCACTCCTAGGCTTGTAGCCATCTGATATTGGACAAAGTAAACAAAAACCTACACTGGGGAAAAGACTGCCTCCTCAATAAGTGGTGGTGGGAAAACTGTATATCCATATGCAGAAGAATGAAACTACATGTGCATCTCTCACCATACAGTAAAGTCAACTCAAAATGGATTAAAGACCTAGATAAAAGACCTGAGATTGTACAATTATTAAGGGAAAAATATAGGTGAAACACTTCAGCAAAGGGCCAGGGCATATGCTTTTATGAACATGAGCCCGAAAGTGCAAACAGCAAAAGAAAAAATAAACAAATGGGACTATATCAAAATAAAAAGCTTCCGCACAGCAAAGGGAACAATCAACAGAGTGAAAAGACAACCTACAGAGTGGGAGAAAATTGTTGCTAACTATGCATCTGACAAGGGATTAATATCCAGAATATACATAGAACTCAAGCAATTATACAGTAAAAAAAAAAAAAAAAAAAATGACCCAATTAAAAAATGGGCAAAGTAGCTGAATAGACATTTTTCATAGGAAGACATACAAATGGCCAACAGATACATGAAAAAATGCTCAACATCACTACTCATCTGGGAAATGCAAATTAAAACCACATTGAGATATCACCTCACTCCAGTTAGACTGGCTATAATACAAAAGATGGCAAATAACAAATGCTGGCGAGGGTGTGGAGAGAAGGGAACACTACTGCACTGTTGGTGGAACTATAAATTAGTACAACCACTATGGAAAACAATATGGAGGTTTCTCAAACAACTACAGATAGATCTTCCGTACGATCCAGTAATCCCTCTTCTGGGTATATATCCAGAGGAATGGAAATCATCATGTCAAAGAGATACCTGCACTCCCATGTTCATAGCAGCTCTGTTTTCAATAGTCAAGATATGGAACCAACCTAAATGTCCATCAATGGATGATTGGATAAGGAAACTGTGGTATATATACACCATGGAATACTACTCTGCCATAGAAAAGAATGAAATGCTCCCCTTTGCAACAACATGGGTGAACCTGGAAAAACTTATGTTGAGTGAAATAAGCAAAGCACAGAGGGATAAATACCGCATGTGCTCACTCATATGTGGGAGTTAAGAGAGAAAGAAGGAAGGAAAGAAAGACCACAGCAGTGCCATGATCCAACAGAGGGACGGTACATTCCTAGGTCTACAAAGTGAGTGGCAGGGACAGTGGGAGGGGGAGAGAGGTTGGGGGATAATTGGGTGGGGACAAAGGGTACAAAAGTAATTTTTGGTAATGGGTATGCCCCCAGTATGAATCGGACCCTCACATCATAGGCAGGAGGGGTGACAATTAGCTTTGTATCTCATAAATATTCTTAATAAATAAATAAAATATTATCTATATAATATACAGATAAGTTTTAGTAAATTATAAATTACTTTAACAAAATTCTGATTTAAAAAAAAAAAAAGATTAAATACCATGCCCTGAAATGCTTTAGCAATGAGTTAGACGTTTATTAATCTTTTTTTCTTTTTAAATCTCTTGAGGATTTTATATACACATTTGAAAATCCTCATTTTGCTTTAAATTTGGGTATATTTAGTTAAAGATTTAATGCTTTGTCCCCCCACCTTCACAGAACTATTATGTCTTTTGCCTCAAACTTTTTGCTTCACATGTATTTTACAAAATTCATGGAATTGTAGTCAGGAGATTGTTTTTCTGTTATCTCTATTTAAACTACAACAGTGATTTATTGACATTCTTGATTGATTTTT
>NW_007732060.1:52310-53159 GCF_000696425.1 Galeopterus variegatus | reverse complement strand
TTTTTCTGTTATCTCTATTTAAACTACAACAGTGATTTATTGACATTCTTGATTGATTTTTGCTACGGTATATACACAATTTATTGTACTTGATTGAAAAATATCATTTTCTGGAAGTCCTAGATTTTTTATACTTGTTAGCCAACGAGGCTACCTAGGCTTTTTACTGAACCCAATGTCAAAAGTTTTATCTTTCTCTCAATTATGTAAATCTAATAATGTCTTCTTCATGAAGTTATTGAGTGTAGACATTTATAGATAACTTCAGAGTGAATTTGAGGAAATATATTTAAGAAAGAGCCTCCATGAGTTTTGAGTACAGGCACCTTATCTGCTTTGTTCTTTGCTATTTCCTCAGTGGTACACAGAATACTTTTAATCTAGGAAGGATTGATAAATATTAATTGTGAAGAAGAATTTACTGAATTGCCAGTTATATAGCTACCTGCTTCTGACCTTTTCTTCCTCTTGAACCTATTCTTTTTCATGTTTGAAACACAAATCCGCTTAGTATTCAAGAGGACATGGTATATGTCTTTCATCAGCTTCGTAAATCTAATTCTCCCATTGGATGGAGGGTTCAAGTTCACTAGTATTGACATGTATTCATGAGTTTCTGTTTTATTTTTTTTCCTCTGCTGACTTGTAGGCAACTTACATTTCCTAAGTCAAGCATAGATGGGCATTAGTTAATACAAAATACTAAAATGTGTACTGCATAGCCTAAAGGAAAGGCATAAGCCATGTTGTTTGAGGAAACATCATAGTGAAATTTTAGTATAAAAGTTTCAAATCTCTCTTTTATCATATTATATCGAGCAACATATTTTTGCATCTTTAAACCTATTA
>NW_007732060.1:49054-51060 GCF_000696425.1 Galeopterus variegatus | reverse complement strand
AATGAATCATAAATTGATAAGTAATAAATTCTTCCAAGCTTTAATAGTCCTTCTCTAAAGAGTTTCCAGAGAATAAGAAATAGCATGCAAGTTAAGGAGATTGGTCAATTTTATAGTGTTAAGAAGCTGTGTGAGCATGCATTTAAAAATTCTCTCAAGAGCAATTCTCTATTCTCATCTTATCAAGTCGTAACCCATTTCACTTTTTTTATGTGGATGTAATTCAAAAAGTAAAACTTTCTTCCCTGAAATAAAGAGGAGCATCTGGTTTTGGTGATGAAATAAACATAATATCATACTAGCAATTTAACTTGAAATTACAGCATGATATTACCTAGAACTACATATAAATAAATTTGGAATATAACATATTCTGGGGAATTGAACGTTTTCTTTCAATTTCAAATTTAAGTACCAACAATTGAGGCAAAAATGTAAAACTTGACTCTTCTATATCCTCTTTTTTCTCTATTAGAATATCAGGATTTCCTTATTCCTGAATAACGAAACAGTCAGTCATTGAATCATCATTTAGCATAGAGTCTGAACTCCAACAGAAAGAAAACGAGTGAAGATTTATTAAGCATTGCATAAGGTAAAAATCAAAAGTGTGAACTCTAGAAATGACATTAGATGTAGAATTTAAGAAAATGACTTTATCTTTCCATCAGATTTATCATCTGTTAAGATGACAATAAAAACAGAACCTCTATCAAACAGTTGCATGAGTATTTAGAGAAATGACCTAAATGAATTATTGAGCAGGGATTTTGGTAGACAGCAATTACTCAAACTTTACACCAATTACTATGCACCAGACATAATACTACAAACTTTACTTGGACTATTTTATTTAATTCTACAACAAATCTATGCAGGTAAATAAATAAATTAAATTTATAGCTAATATGACATAAGGCCAGAAATTAACCACAGAGAAGGGTAACCCAAAGCCTGCACTGTAATAACTATATTTCATCCCTGTTTAGTGTAAATGACATATTAAATGATTGAATAGCTACAGTTACAGAATTTCTCATGTTGAAAAATTAGAATCCTTTTGTACCAACACCATACATTTATTTAATACCCACTATGTGTTAAGTGTAGGGCTAAAGAAGGCAATTGTGATTAAATATGACTATAATTTATTTGAGAAGATGCAGTTATGCTGTGTGTGTGTATGTGTGTGTGTATCCACCAAATCATAAAGCTGGCAAACACAGTTTTGTCCCTCTAGGATTATGATTGAGAGAGGACAAATATAAGGCCAAAGCAATATCTATGTACACGCTTTATTAATAGCCATCTAGTAATAGCAGATTTACAAAATCATAGAGTTGGGTCTATTGCTTTCCGCTTCAGAATCAAATTACATTCCTAGTTCTTGACAGAAAACAAGGTAATGCTGGATCTCCTCAAATTTTCTCCAGAAATCTCTCTCTGAATGNTCTTACCTCGGGGAGGAGAGAGCGGAGGAGGGTACGGGGAAAACTGACAAGATTTCCCTAATGATAGGAAAGACAAGACATGACAAGAGAGGTGATCTGAAGCCTCTCCTAGGAAAATGTGAAAAGGAAAAATTAACATCCACCCCTACCCGCAACAGTCCAAAAAACTTTAAATTACTTGTTCAGGAAGTGCTAGTAATATAGAGTATCAGATGAAGGATAGATCTTGGTATAGACTGTGATGATATAAATTGGTTTCTTAATGTACACTGGAAATTGACTTGAAATAATACATATATTGGGATGAAAGTCGAGACTGTCAAAGCCAGGTTAAACTTAGCATGCTTGGAATGAAAGGGAAAGACTAACTTGGTTTAACAGATTCTTTATATGGAAAATATTTGAAATAATTGTAAGTCTAGATAGTGGTCATTTTGGACCAGGATATCACTGTCAAAATACAAAGATTATTTTGTATGCAATATGATAACAATAAAGATTTTGCACAGACACATGACATACAGAAAATAATATAAATAAATAAATAAATAAATA
>NW_007732060.1:41064-47846 GCF_000696425.1 Galeopterus variegatus | reverse complement strand
AGAAATTGAGGTCTGTAGGATTACTTAGTGAAATACTGAAACAATAAAAGTGCTATGACACACACCTTATAGATACAAGATTTGATATAAATTTCAGATAATCTTGTATTTAGAAAATTGATAGTAAAATTATAGAAATAAATGTGAAAACTAGAAAGAAATAATCTTTAAAACAAAGATTGGTTAAAACTAGTTATTTACCTTAAATATAAATAAAATTTTAACATTTTTTGAAAAACACATTTAATTATTTAAATGTACATTTATTTTAAAGCATTTTTCTGGAGCATTATCAATCAATGAAGATTTCCAGAAATCCTGGTCAATTTAAATAAGTAGTTGGTAACTAATAGCAAGGTTCATTTAATTATTTAAATGTACATTTATTTTAAAGCATTTTTCTGGAGCATTATCAATCAATGGAGATTTCCAGAAATCCTGGTCAATTTAAATAAGTAGTTGGTAACTAATAGCAAGGTTATCTATTATTTCCATTTGTTCTTTAATCTTTTTTATCTGGGATTTGTTTGGACAAATGAAAAGACTTTGGTTTCATCGCTTAATGGTGGTCCTTTCCTTCCCCAGGTTGCAAATAGCAGTTTTAGCTAATTCACATCTGGGACTATGACTTACTTGTGCTCCATTACATCACTTTCTGTAGAAAACTGTCCATATGGATAATGAATAATAATATGAATAACAATAAAGTAATACTAGCTGATATTTTGTTTATTGTTCATTACGTATCAGTCATGTTTATAAGCACTTTACATGTATCAATTCATTTACTCTTCACAACACACATAAGGCATATATTGAAATTTTCCAAATTTCCAGATGTGGAAATTGAATTAGGGAGTCATTCATTTTGCTTTCAGTGTGTCTATTGCTAGTTCAGTGCTTAAATGTGGCTCTTCTCCTGTATCAATGGGAGTTGCATTTCTTTATATGGCAGGCTTGTAATTTTTTTCTTTAATTCTAATTCTGACTTCACTAAAATCATATAATTGGAAGAAAAATAAATGTTTTTGACTATTAAATGTATGTGCTGTTTTTATTTGTCAACCTTCAAAGTAAACATTAGGAGAAAAAGTTGGTAAACATATGAGGAAAATAAGCCTTACAATCGAGATCCAGTTACGGAAAAAGAATATTTACTTTTTATTTGCATTTTGCATTCTATCTCACAAATTTATTTTAAAATTAACATATATATACTAGAGAGTTTAGTGTAATTGACACTCATCTATATGATTTGATATGGAATTTGACATTTAACAGTATTTGCTTAATCTACATTTTCTGCTGTCTTCATATCACAGTATCTTACTCCACAATACTTCAGAATACCTCTCTAAAAGTACAGATATTTTCTTACATAATCAAAATATCATTATCAACTCTTACAAAATTAGACTAATTTAATAATCTCATCTAATACCCAGCCCATATTCAAGTTTTTTTCTGATTTTCCTCCACACATACAAAAATACTTTTTTTTACTATTAGTATATTCTAATCAAAGTACACATAGGTCATTTAAAGCGTATGTCTCTTACATCTCTTTTAATTTTGAGAATCACACCACCCGTTGTTTCATAGTGTTAACTTCCTGAAATCTGAATCTACTATTCTTACATAATTTCTAATACAAAAATTATATTTATATAATTTCCGGCATTTAGCATGGTCCTCTGTCTCCTGTGTATTCTACAAATTGAAAATTAATTTTCCATTTGTCTATTATAAAAAAAAGAAAGAAAAAGAAAAGAAAACTTCATATATGGTACACTTCATGTTACATCAAGGAGAAGGCATAAAATGACTAATTATTTCATGATTTGTGAAGTTAATTTTGTTTGTGCCTTCAGATGCTGAAACATGTTTCCTGGTTGGTAAAATTGCTTTTTCCTGCACCCAGGAAGAAATCTGTGGGTGAACTTTGGCATGCTATGAAGAGCTATTTTCTAATCAATATTTGTCCTAAGTTTTTTTTAGCACTAGTTCATGTTCTCCTTAAATCAGTCATTTCATTAGTTGCAAAAATAGTGATTTTGCTCATTTGAATTTTTCTTCTGTATTCATTATCTGATAACATTTTACAAAGAAAGACTTACTTTAATCAGAAGATATACTTTAAAAACTAAAAGCATAAATGTAAATTAATCAACTGTATGTATATTTGATAGTAAAATAATGGACATTTCAAATAACAAAAAAATCTAGTATCACTTAGAATTTCTGAAAATCATTTGCAAAATAGATTTTGCATACACACACACACACATAAACACAGTAAAATCCAATCTTGACTTTATATTCCTCACACAAGTAGTAATATGTATGTACAAGTATATTTACAAGTCAGGCAGAATAAGTGTTGAGACAAGATATATTTTTAAACTAAGTAATACTATTTTACGAGATAAACCAAAATGCTTTGTATCTTCAAATAATGACATCTTAAATTTCCACTGTGATTAATTATCTCCAGGGAATATATTTATTACTGTAGAAGCATCTGATTAAAGTATTAGAAAGGATAAAAATAATTTTCTGAAATTTGCTTTTTTATCAAAATGATTTTGACAGATCCAGAATACCTACAAACTCAATTCATCTGAAAGGCAACAATATAACATTTATGTCAACTGTAATGTAAGCAAATAATCAGCAGCAAAGCTTGGAAGAATTACAGGGAAATGTAATTTTTGGTATATGATTTTATTACATGGAATCATGCCAAATTTTCTTATGCATAAGAAAAATTAAAGTAATACTGAAAGTTGGCAATATTAAAGATATATTTGCATAATTAATGAGATATTATAGCTTTGTTCTACTGCAGGTTTTTAAGCTTCAGTAAATTATGACTATCAAAAATTGCTTGTTATCTTTTCAATTCATATAACGTGATTGTTTTTGTATTATGTAGTGTAACCCATTTGTAGAGAATTCACATATATTTTCACCTGATACTGTAAATTTACTTTAAAATAATCATATTTTTATATAGCAGATGTCTAGTTAATAATTATTAGCCTTCTTAAGCCAGATAGTGGCTCATTTTCATAAAGTATATTTCCTAAAGAATTTACCAAGGCAAAAGCAAATCCTCTCATCTATATATATTTTATTAATGGAAAACCAGATAATACAGTCTTAGTAAACTTTTATACAACTAGATCCTGGCCACAGTGGTTATTTCAGGAATATTCACGTTACCCCCTTTATAAGCAAGAAAACCATGAGAAGTGTATGATAATATAGATAATATATTGAAATAAAAATTCTCTTGTTTTTTGCCTTGATACCCAGGAGGATGCAGCATTGGGACTGTGGGCAGCAATTTTGTCTTCATTTGATGCTGGAGAAAAGCCAGCATGAACAGACAAGAGAAAGGACCCTATTTCCAATGACATAGTGACACCTTGATTAAGACAGAACTAACTGACAACCATATAATTCTTGTCTTTTCAATTAAAAATGTAATAATTTTCTTTTTTGAGTAAATCAATTTGAGGTAGATTTTGTGACAACTGAACTATTATGGTTGCCGTGTTCCTTTTGAATACTGACATGTGCAAATAGCATGATTTTTTTTAAAGACTTGAATGTATTTAAACATATTGAGGGAATTTGATAAAAATGTTTAGGAAATTTATTTTGTCAAACACCATGCTGGATAAATACAATTTTACAACATCACTGTTACTTTTAGAATTTTACATCTTTATTTATTCAAAAAAGATGTATAGTAATCTCCACTGTGTGAAATACATGGTTCTAGGTGTGAGATGTGCCCCATTTGGGACCAGCATAAGTCTGAAGACTAGCAACAGGAAGAGATACAAAGTGGAAGAAGACAAGATCCTTGCTGTCAAGGAAGTTATGAACACACACACATACACACACACACTCACGTCTAATGAAAGCATAAGTTTGTAATGGTTACTTGCCTAATTCCTTCATTCTACTGTCTCATCTCTTCATCATCTGCTGGCACCATGTATGGCACCATGTATCTTTGGTTTGGTTATTTAAAAGAAAATTCTGAGATAAAAATTCTTTGTCAAATGATTTAAATGAGGGGTCTCAGAAGAAGGAGAGTGAATAAACCAGACAGAACAAGAGGAGAAAAGCTAAACAAGAATGAATTCTCATTTGAGAACTGATTAGCCTAAACTACCTGGAAGTTATAGAGCAAAATTTGTACCACAGACATATTCCTCCTTTAAAACAAGGGGGAAGATATTTGTACCCTCTGTGTTTTGCAGCCAATGGCTGAGGAGGTCAGCCTTCAGAAGTGGAAGTTGGTGTAGGTTCCTGAGAGAGAACATTTGGCCGAGGCACAGGGTCCAGTTTTCCAGAGAAAGGGGCAGCAGTTGAGTTGCTTTCAGCCAACACTTTCAGCAACTAGGGATGGGTGTCACAGCCAAAGCGGATCCAGCAGGACACTATCATTGTCTGATTCTGCATGTTCATCAAAGTTACTAAGGTTGTAGGCTTGTTGTTTCTCACTGCCTCGTTTGCCTTTCAAAGACTGCTGTCTGGGAAAGTGGACCCTGCTCCTCAATTGCTTATATAGCACTGTAGCTACACCTCTATGATCACTTATCACAGTATAATACAATCACTTACCTATAAATAAATGTGTCTTCCCAAGTCTGAGAATTACTTAAGGATAGTAATTAAGTCTTATCAATCTTTATTTCCTCAGCATGGAACAAAGCGTTGATCACTTACCTATAAATAAATGTGTCTTCCCAAGTCTGAGAATTACTTAAGGATAGTAATTAAATCTTATCAATCTTTATTTCCTCAGCATGGAACAAAGGGTTGGAAAAATATATTCTTATTGATTGCATGTATGTTATTTTTTAATTGCTTGGAGGAGCTAACAAAATGACAAGCATAGAGCTGAGATTTTGGGTTCTTTAGAACTGAGTCTCTTGCTCTTGGAGTAAGTAAATTGTTGACCAAATATATGGCCTGGAAGTTATTTTACTATCTAAGCTTCTGTTACTTAATATAAAAAAACAAAGATAATAAATATTGCCATGGGACTGTTTCCAGGACTAATTGAAATACTGAATATAAAGGGACTAGTAAAGTGAGTAGTAAATATTAAGTGGTGAGCATTATTGAGTTACTATTTTATTTAGTTTGCATTATTGATGATTTTATTGAAAACAATGATTGCAAGAAAATTTCAAGTGTCAAAATTTCATTTTGATATTTAACGATTTAAGTACTTTTAAAGAGTTAACATATGAAGTGTAATAAATGTAACACCTCAATTTTATATTTTCTCTATCTGTGCCTTAGTATACATTCAAATTCATGGACATGACAGAATATGTCATGAATGTTGTTTGTTTTCCTGAAGCTAATGCTATTAGTCAGAACTATATATACTCTCACTGCTGAGGCTAGAATTTATTCTGGCAGAGGTTAGTATAACACATTAATGTCATCATGTTATTGGTCCCCAAAGGGAAGTTTCATGTTTTAATCTCATATAGCTCCATCGGTTTAGGAAAGATATCTAAGGAGTGACAGAAAACATGGAAAAGTAAGTACCTTGTGTAATAAAGACCTAACTCCTGCAGCTTTTTAAATTAATTCAATTTCTTTAATTAATTATCCCACAAGATTCTGCTCACTATATCAATGTTTCACTCTGCCAGAGTACTAGCAAAGATCATCAGATTGTTCCTGAGATAGTCTTTTGATAATTGTTATAACCTAAAAATATGGTTTCAACAAATAAAATGCCTCATCCTAAATTATTCCAAGAACACTTTGAGATAATGATTACCATAATGCATTCATGCGCTTTCTTCCAAAATCTTTGCTAAGAAACACCATTAGAAATTTAAACTTCTAAGTACAGACAAATCTGTATTAGTCAGTTTTTGTTGCTTATAACAAAGTACACTGAACTGGGTGATTTTTAAAGAAAATTAAATTATTGCTTACAGTTTCTGAGGCTGAGAAGTCCAAAGTCCATCTGGTGGTGGCGACAGTAACCCAGGGTGTCACATTGCAACATGAAATGTGAAAGCAGACAGAGCGGAGATAGCAAAAGACTGACTCCTCTTCTTTTAAAGCTCTCAGAATCACACCCTTGACCACCATTTTTAATCCATTCACTATGGCATGGTCCTACAATCCAATCACCTCTTCAGGGCTCTACCTTTCAATTATCATAATAGGATTTCCCACCCTCTTAACAGTCACAGCAGGGGCTAAGTTTCTAATCCATAAACTTGGGGGACACAAAGCTTCAGGAAGTTTGGGGGGGACATAATTCAATCCACTATAGGCTTCTATTTCACTTTATCTTTCATACCTATTTTCAAATGTCCTATTTTCTCTCTATAGCTTCTTATTAATCAAAATTCAGGGATATGTGTATTAAAGCTTTGATATATATGTAATTTTAAGAATTTTAAGGACTGCCTAGTTTTCTGTTTTCATAAAAACTATAAATAAATTTAAAATAGAGTAAAATTGTGTTGACTTGAACCACATTTGGTTGGTCTAAAGCACTATAACACGTGTGTGCATGTACTCAATCACAATAAAATAATCTAGAAATACAACTGTCAAAGAAACTTTTCACTTGATTACTGTATGTCCAGTATGTGCAGTAAAATCTGGTTCTTAGAAGTTGCTCATTGAATAATTCTTTTCTGATTTACCCACAGATTGACCTAATACAATATAATTTAATGTAAATAAAAACTAAAAATGTACCCAAGCCATTCATTTTTTCT
>NW_007732060.1:36955-40661 GCF_000696425.1 Galeopterus variegatus | reverse complement strand
TCTGTTTAATCTGCCTGCTTGCTTTCTCTATTTCATTCACATTTTCATAATCCATTGTCCAATGCCCCTTTGCATAATATAACAGTCATTGTTTTGGCCTTTTGTATATTCCAAGTTTCATTTTTCACAGCAAAAAGTACTTTTTAGTCCATTCTTTCATATATTCATTTTGGAGACAAATATCTAATGAATATTTATTCCTTGCCCGACACCATGTTAAATGATTAGGCATGATTCTAAATATTGCAACAAAAATGGAGGCATATCAAGCCATTATATAACTTGTGCAAACTTAAAATGAACCATTTTATTCAGGTCCACTAACTGATGACTCTCATTACATTATCATATGTGTTTAATCATAAATATCGTAAATGGGTTAGAGGCAATGATTATATACCCCTTCTAATCCCACATGGGACAAGGAGCAGAGAGATGTGCTGGCATAGCTCCTAAGAACTTATTTCCATTCTCTTTTTTCACCTACATGATTCAGTTAAATTAGCACTCTAAAGCAAATATTGAAATATTTTATAAAGACTCAATTTTTACATGTGAGCAAAATTAAACTACTGAAATTTCACTAATTTTGTACCCTCCTCCAAATTCTATCTCCCTATTAACAGGACTCACACTATATATCTCTCTTTCAAATCATGTTTTTGTATACTTTTTATTTCCCAGACTCTGTTCTAGGCAATATTTCATAAGTTTACTGTGAATAAGGTATACAGTGTCTCTGGTATCAGGCAGATTATGTGTTAATTGGGAAGACAGAAAATAAAATTTAAAAAGAGTGTTATCAGATCATAATAAGTGCTATGGAGAGAAATGTAAGGCTAGCAATGTGTGTGGGATGGTGGAAAGTCTACCTCAGGTAGTCAGCAGGGATGGCCTTTGTCAGGAGCTGATATTTGAGCAAAGACCTAAACCATGTTGGTAGGAACAGTGTTTGCTGGGAACATAATACATTATGCCCTATGGTGGATGCTGTGGATTGAACTGTGTCCCCCAAAGTCCATGTATTAGAAACTTAATCCACATTGTGACAGTATAAAGAGGATGGGAAATCCTATTATGGTATTTAAAAGGTGCAGTCTCAAACAGATGATTAGATTGTGAGGACCATGCCCTAGTAAGTGGATTGATAAGTTGATGGTTTAATGATGGTCATGGGCATGGTTCTGAGGGCTTTAAAAGGAGAGCACATGAGAAGGTTATCACATGCTTCTCCCATCCACCATGTGGCACCCTGCACTGCTGTGAATCTTCACTACCCACCAACAAGTCTCTCACCAAATATGTTCCCTGGGCTTTGAACTTTCCAAAACTTTAAGCAAATAAATATTGTTTCTCTATAAATTACCCAGTTTCAGGTACTTTGTTATAAGCAGCAGAAATAGACTGAGACAGAAAATTGGTACCAGAGATGTGGGGTGTAGCTTATAACAAATACTTGAAAATATGGAAGCAGCTTTGAACTGGGTTTTGGGCAAAGGTTGGATGAGTTTGGAGGAAGAAATTCAGAAGAAGACAAAAAGATAAGGGAAAGTATGGAATTTCTTAGAGACTGGCTAAAGAGTGGCAAGAAGTACGCCATTAGAAATATGGACAGTAAAGGCCATTCTGAGAAGATCTCAGATGTAATGAGAAGGCACTTATAGGAAACTGGGACAAAGAACTCTCTTGTTATGAAGTGTCAAGGAACTTGGTTGTGTTCTGTTCATGCCCAAAAGTTTTATGGTACTTGGAACTTAAAGATGCCGAACCAGTGTATTTAGCGGAAGAACTTTCTAAGCAGCAAAGCATTCAGGAAGCTGCATAGCTATTTGCAAAATCCTGTGCTGAGTTATGGCAGGAAAGGCATGATGTAAAGCCAGAATTTATAATTAAAAGGAAAGCAGAGCATAGAGATTTGAAAAGTTTGCAGCCTGGCCATGTGGTAGAGAATGAGAGAGCATTTTCTGGAGAAAAATTGAAGAGTGTGGCACAGTGACTGTTTGTTAAGGAGATTAGTACAGACAAAAGGGATTATCAAGAGAAGAGGGAAAAAGCTCTGAAGGTATTTCAGAAGTCTCTGGGGCCAATCACTCCATCATAGACCCAGAGGCCTACAAGGATCAAATTGTTCCAAGGGATAGACCTGGAGCACCACTGCCCAGATCTGCCCAGAATGCTGTTCCCTGCAACCTGGCTGCTCCAGTTGGAGTAGCCTTGCCTCAAATGGCCCCAACTGTGGTTCATGCCACAGCTCTGGAGAATGCAAACTGGAAATCTTGGAAGCATCCTTGTGATATAAAGTCTGCAGGCTTGCAGAATGCCAGAGGTGTACCAATCATCCTTGCCTCAAATGGCCCCAACTGTGGTTCATGCCACAGCTCTGGAGAATGCAAACTGGAAATTTTGGAAGCATCCTTGTGATATAAAGTCTGCAGGCTTGCAGAATGCCAGAGGTGTACCAATCATACTTTGATTTCAAAGGATGTATGAAAAAGTTTAGGGACCCTGGAAGAGATCTGTTGCAGGGGCAGAGTCACCACATAGGGCCTTCCCTAAAGCAGTGACAAGCAAAAATATGTATCAGAGCAGAGAAATCCCACCAGAGCCATGCATAGTGGAGCCGTGGGAGCAGGAATGCCATGGAGAGCCCAGAATTGTAGAGCTATGAGTGTGTAGCACCAGCCTCAAAGAGCTAAAGAATGGCCAAAGACTAGGAAAGCCACAGGAGTGGAACTGGTGGAGGGCTTGGAGGCCCAACTTCTGCACTAGCATGCAGAGCACATAGACATGGAGTCAAGGTACATGCTTTGCCAGCTTTGAGATCTGATGCCTACCCTGCTTAGTTTTTGTATTAGTCTGTTCCTGTTGCTTATAACAAAGTACTTGAAACTGGGTGATTTATAAAGAAAATTAAATTTATTGCTTATAATTTCCAAGTCTGGGAAGTCCAAAGTCCATCTGGTGGTGGTGACAGTGACCCTGTGGTCTCACACTGCAAAATGAGGGAAGCAGAGAGAGCAGACAGAGCAACAGAGAGAGACAGATAGACTCTCCTCTTCTTAAAGCCCTCAGAACCACACCCTTGATCAACATTTTTAATCCATTCACTAATGCAGGGCTCTAAAATCCAACCATCTCTTCAAGGCCCCACCCTTTACTCACCATAACAAGATTTTCCAACCTCCGAAAAGTCACAGTGGGGGTTAAATTTCTAATACATAAAACTTGAGGGACACAGTTCAAGCTTCAGGAAGTTTGGAGGGACATAATCCAATCCATGACAGTTTCAGACTTTCTTTTGGCCTATTTCTCCCTTTTGGAATGGGAATATGTACCCAATGTTTGTCCCACCATAATATCTTGGAAGTAATAACTCGTTCTGATTCCACAGGTGGGACTTGGAGACTTTGGACCTTTGGGCTGAAACAAGTAAAGATTTTGGGAACAGTATGAATGCATTTACCTGTGAGAAGAACACAAGCTTTGGGGGCCAGTGCAGAGTCACTACCCACCAACAAGGATCCCACCAGATATGTCCTTTGACTTTGGACTTCCCATCCTCTGAAACTGAAAGAAATAAATAGTTTCTTTATAAATTACCCACTTTCAGGTACTTTTCTATAGAAAGAGAAAGAGACTAAGACAGAGGAAATGATCCTTGGTATATCTTAGATACAAGAAAAACGCCCCATGTGTGAGAAGGAAA
>NW_007732060.1:36410-36774 GCF_000696425.1 Galeopterus variegatus | reverse complement strand
ACTTTGGACCTTTGGGCTGAAACAAGTAAAGATTTTGGGAACAGTATGAATGCATTTACCTGTGAGAAGAACACAAACTTTGGGGGCCAGTGCAGAGTCACTACCCACCAACAAGGATCCCACCAGATATGTCCCTTTGACTTTGGACTTCCCATCCTCTGAAACTGAAAGAAATAAATAGTTTCTTTATAAATTACCCACTTTCAGGTACTTTGCTATAGAAAGAGAAAGAGACTAAGACAGAGGAAATGATCCTTGGTATATCTTAGATACAAGAAAAATGCCCCATGTGTGAGAAGGAAGCCTCAGAGAGAGGACGAGATGAAACCTCCCAAGTGCTCTTCTTGACTGTTTCTGGACCCCC
>NW_007732060.1:17652-36177 GCF_000696425.1 Galeopterus variegatus | reverse complement strand
TTTGCTTCACTAAAACTCATGCCTGTTCCTAAATGATTCTTAAAACTGTTTCATATAAATTTGGTGCTTATGTTTCACTGACTCAATTACCCCTAAGGCCCAGTTAGTGATATGGGAAGTCTAAAGTCATTCTTGGATCAAAAAATCTCTCTCTCAGAGATTTAAAATTTAATATTACGAAAATCAATGATCTTATGGACAGATAACTTTAGCCCAAAGTTGTATATAAACAGCTCACCACTTTAAAATAAAATGTCTTGACCATTTGATTCCTAAAGTAAGATAATGTGGCTTTCACTTTTCTTTTGCAAGAGGGAGATATTATTAAAGGATTTACAGGGACATTCTCTAAGATTATTCTAGCCTTCATTTTTATCTTCCAGGATTAGATGTTCACAAAGGAAACTTTAAACAACATTCTATAGGGTGAAGAAGAACATTTTCATCCTCTTGACTACTTTCCTATTAGAAGTCCTTAGTTAATTAATCATTGCAAATAGTCCTTATCCTGAATACTTACAAACCAGAAAATCTTTGAAGGTCCTATGATTCAGACTTTCCTTTTGAAGAAACCACCTATGGCCATGATACTGATGCTATAAGGGTGAATACAAATAGAAAAAAAAAAATCTCTTTGTTGAAAAACTGGAAGAAACATTTTCCACTATCATCTCTTTCTTCTTAGAGCATTTATTACAGGACACTTGTAAATATAACTTCTTTCTCTGTCTCTTTGAAATATATATATAAAAAAATCTTTTACAATGCTACATAAGTGTCTGGTCACTTTTAAGACCCAAGAATAACTGTCTCAAGGACTTGGGGACAATCTCTTTGAAATGTACTCTTTAAGGAAGATAGAGCCCCTACCTCTCAGTCTCCTTAGGAGAGGAACCTTGCTTCAAGTTACAAACTACCTTCTGTCATAAAAATATGAACAGTCTGTTTTCCCTGGATAAAGCCAGTTGGTTAGCACGCATGGTTACCACAATTACTGGATAAATCTTAGGTAAACTGTGTATGACAAATGCTGCTGCTACCAAGTCCTCTTACTTGACGACTCATTATTGTTTATCTTAAAAAGCATATGTAATGGATTGTATCTGCTTGACTATATAAAAGTGAGGGCATTTCTTTCTGTGTCTGCAATCTCTTAGGGGACCGCCTATGGTATGCATCAAGCTCTGGTTTAATGCTTGTTCATTAATAAAGTATTTTCTTTCTTTTCTACCTTGTTGAGAGGATTTCTAGCTTGAGAGAAGATATTGTTCTTAATTATATTTCCCCAACAACCTATATAGACTGCTGATCCTGAGCCAGGGATGAAATGGGAGTGGGGTAATATCTGCTTGGTACTGATAAAACAAGAACTGACTGACATTTAAAAGAAAAAAACAATTGCATCAAGTTGAGAAAGATATTATAAGAGAATAGATCTGAAGGTACAGATACTGGGTTCAGGAACTGAGAAACAAATTACAGATATAACTATGGATTCCAAATGATCATTTGAAGACTTACCATAGATTTCCGAAGGTGCTATAGCATTGGGGATGGTGACTTCAGCTATGACCCAAAGTGTTAATATTATTCACACACTGAATGGGCTTTGCTGGCATCTTGTACGTAAGTACATTGAAAAAAACCAAAATATATATTTTTTCTTCTTGGAGCAAAGACCTTCAAGGATACTAATTTTTCAGAGTACGCTGAGGAAGNCTTGACCATTTGATTCCTAAAGTAAGATAATGTGGCTTTCACTTTTCTTTTGCAAGAGGGATATATTATTAAAGGATTTACAGGGACATTCTCTAAGATTATTCTAGCCTTCATTTTTATCTTCCAGGATTAGATGTTCACAAATGAAACTTTAAACAACATTCTATAGGGTGAAGAAGAACATTTTCATCCTCTTGACTACTTTCCTATTAGAAGTCCTTAGTTAATTAATCATTGCAAATAGTCCTTATCCTGAATACTAACAAACCAGAAAATCTTTGAAGGTCCTATGATTCAGACTTTCCTTTTGAAGAAACCACCTATGGCCATGATACTGATGCAATAAGGGTGAATACAAATAGAAAAAAAAAAATCTCTTTGTTGAAAAACTGGAAGAAACATTTTCCACTATCATCTCTTTTTTCTTAGAGCATTTATTACAGGACACTTGTAAATATAACTTCTTTCTCTGTCTCTTTGAAATATAAAAAAAAAATCTTTTACAATGCTACATAAGTGTCTGGTCACTTTTAAGACCCAAGAATAACTGTCTCAAGGACTTGGGGACAATCTCTTTGAAATGTACTCTTTAAGGAAGATAGAGCCCCTACCTCTCAGTCTCCTTAGGAGGTCAAGTGACTAAATTCACAGGGAACCTTGCTTCAAGTTACAAACTATCTTCTGTCATAAAAATATGAACAGTCTGTTTTCCCTGGATAAAGCCAGTTGGTTAGCACGCATGGTTACCACAATTACTGGATAAATCTTAGGTGAACTGTGTATAACAAATGCTGCTGCTACCAAGTCCTCTTACTTGAGGACTCATTATTGTTTATCTTAAAAAGCATATGTAATGGATTGTATCTGCTTGACTATATAAAAGTGAGAGCATTTCTTTCTGTGTCTGCAATCTCTTAGGGGATTGCCTATGGTATGCATCAAGCTCTGGTTTAATGCTTGTTCATTAATAAAGTATTTTCTTTCTCTTCTACCTTGTTGAGAGGATTTCTAGCTTGAGAGAAGATATTGTTCTTAATTATATTTCCCCAACAACCTATATAGACTGCTGATCCTGAGCCAGGGATGAAATGGGGAGTGGGGTAATATCTGCTTGGTACTGATAAAACAAGAACTGACTGACATTTAAAAGAAAAAACAATTGCATCAAGTTGAGAAAGATATTATAAGAGAATAGATCTGAAGGTACAGATACTGGGTTCAGGAACTGAGAAACAAATTACAGATATAACTATGGATTCCAAATGATCATTTGAAGACTTACCATAGATTTCCGAAGGTGCTATAGCATTGGGGATGGTGACTTCAGCTATGACCCAAAGTGTTAATATTATTCACACACTGAATGGGCTTTGCTGGCATCTTGTACGTAAGTACATTGAAAAAAACCAAAATATATTTTTTTTCTTCTTGGAGCAAAGACCTTCAAGGATACTAATTTTTCAGAGTACGCTGAGGAAGGAGATCCCATCAAAATTTCAAGATATGTTTCCAAATAGTACTTTACACATGTTGCCAGGTAAAACTCAACAAATAAATCTTTAAATTAAGTCAATTTTATTTTGTTCATTAAAATTGGAAATAAAGTTTAAGACATAATCAACCAGCAAATATAGGCTTTGGGACAAATAAAACATAGCGTCACTTGATACTAACAAAGGGAATGCAAGCAATTATTTGGGCACTCTGAACATGTAAATAGTATTTTTCTTATCATTTCTCCTTTTCTTTAAGGGAATAAAGCCTTAAGTACCTTTAACTAATGACATTAAGGGACTTTCACTAAGTTAATGTGCAAATCAGTACATGTTTTTTTGGGGGGTTGTTGGGCAATTATTACCCAATTTTATTTCAGAACAATACAGTTGTGTTCTAGGCTGATAGAGAAGGAATTCTAAGTTCTAAGGGAATTTCCTCAAAGCATATATGAAACAGGAAGAAGGCAACAGAATCTAGCTAAAGTCTGGGAAGGTCAGCAAAGACAGAAATGAAAAACCAGGTTAAAGAATAAATAGGATTTGTAGTCGCCCAACAGAGAGAATTGGTGTGCGGCTCTCTCTGCCTTTACACTCCTTGATACATGAGTAGATGTGGGTTACCAAGTGCGTACCTGCTCGTGCGTGTGTGTGTGTGTGTGTGTGTGTGTGTGTGTGTTTCTTTTCTCAGCCAATAAGAAATTTAGTAATACTAGTCCTCATTTACCAGCACCACGTTTTAAGAAGCTGAGCAACTGGTCAGCCCAGTCTTTATAATAGCGCTAAGGGATGCAGTTTCTTGAGATTTATAGTCAAAAGTGTGACAGGACTAGTTATTTAAATAGAAAGACTGAATTTTCATGTATATATGTGTGTGCATGTCATATTTGTTTTCTTGTAAGTCAAATATTTCAGTTGCATTTAATCCAAACTCATTACAATTATTCAAATATCTGCCTTGCATCCTAAAGAAACAATTTAAATCTTCATTCTTATTCCTAACATTTCATGAAATAAAAAAAATAATTCAGATTATTCCTAATTACTCTGATTTTCTCATAATGTGGACATCTTGTATGTATGTTCAATTACCTTATTTTGCATAAATATGCTATAATTAAACTTTATTGCTTGTAATTTACACCATGGTTAATTATAGCTGAAAGGCCAAGCTTGCAATCTACACAGTGTTTTAAAATAAAATGACTTTCCAAATGAATAAATGTTCAGTATTAATAATTGCACTTGGAAGTGCTTTTATCTGAAACTGCTCATATGATTATTTCAGAAATAGTCAATGTTAGTAACTGGCATTTTAATAGATAAATTAGTTGGTATAATTACAAAGCATGTACTTAGTGGAATATTTGGGAAAGTAACCCTATATCAATAAATGTGACTTTTGTATGTAAATTTCTATATTACCAAAAGAAAAAATCTTTCTATGTATTTCTTTTAAAATATTTGACCCCTTCTTTTTATATATAAACATTTTTAAAATGTGAAATTATCTAGCAATTATTGAGCAAACAGCTGCACATATGAAGCACTTTATGTGAATAACGTAGATGAGGATCACATTTCAGTTAAGTATAGATTTGACATTTGGCAATTTACCCATCGTGAGAAAGATGCCATAATGAAGAAAACAATTTTATTTATAATACATATTGTTTTGGTTTTTCCAGAGTATTTTAACAATATATAGCACACAAGATTTTGATGGTATCATACGCTCATTAAAACACCAATTCATTTTCTTTAAGAAAATAATCAATATGTTTGTAATAGAAGAAAGACACAGCCTTGGGTTGATGGCTAGGCACTCTTTTTTGCCACCACTTTCCTGCACAGACTCTGCTTGTAGAAGGAGCAGGCTCTGCAGCCAACTACAGCACCATCAACACAAGGATGCTCCTCTCATGTGTTAAGGAGAGTAAAGTCATAAAAATAGAAACCACACCAATTCTTAAACAAAGATAGCTTAATATTGGTAGGTGGTTAAACATACTAGAGAACTGAAAGGTAACAAGGAACACTGAAGTGGCTGCAGGTAACCCTAGAACTGGTAAAAAAACAAAGGAATGACATTGGCATTGCTAGAATCTAGAACCTTGGAAAAAGAGCTCTATAAACCTATGTCTAGACGGGCCCCAGGCCTCTGATAGGAGGACACCAGCTGTGCTGGCACCTCTAAGTGGGACGGGGAGTGGGAAATGATAGTGATTCTCTTACATCAGGAAGAAAAGAGAGCTTAGAACTAAAGGCCTCTTCCAGTCACCATCGACTGCCCTCCACCCAGACAGAGAGCTAACAGTCAAAGGAGATAATAGTCTTCAGAGTCTCAGGTCAGCATCACTAGCAAAATTTAAAAAGTGGGCGTGGAGATGAGAGGTATTACCTTAATTACCTGCACATGGATCTTGTATAAGACTTTATCACCAGAGGGATTTTCATACTACAGTCTCAGTGTTAACTTTTTGGGGAAGCAGGAAAGACTTTAAACTGGACTTTCCTAGTCCCACTCACTACCTTGGGCTATGGTAGGTAATTTGGCTAAATTGGAATATCCGGGACTGGATGGATGAGAAGCTGTGGCTGCCAACAAAGGAAACCCTAAAGCAGTGAGTAAATCCACCATGACAGGATGTTGGCAGCCACTGGGAGCAAAGGTCAGTCATAGGCCGATAGCCACTAAAAAACTGGGGACCTATTCCAACCAATAACCTCAATAAGCTTGGATGTAGACTTATTCCTAGACCCCACACAAAATAATTCAGCCCTATTGAACCTTAGTTTTTTTATAGACCCAGAGCAGAGAAAGTATATGAACCTCTCTGTGTCCAGAATTCTGAGCTACAAAATCTGTGAGATGATGAATATGTTTTGTTTTAAGCCACTAAGTTTCTGGTGATTTGTTAATGAAGAAAATGAAAATACATAAAGCAAATACATAAGGCGACCAAGGATAGTATGTTTACTCAAATCTTCATCCCCTGTCTTTTTCTCACCACTTTAGAGAAGTTCCAAGTTCTAAGATGAAAAAGAGAAACCTCCAGTGTAGCTACCAGTGCAGTGGGCATTTGAACTACAATCTTAGGATGTATCTTCATAAGGAAAGCTATATGGGCCCCATTAATCCTCTGTTCTGGGTATGTAACATTCTCATACCCAACAGTAAGTCCATTCTAGCAAGATGAAGACTAGGTACAAAGCCTGCTTCATGCTGCCCTGAATGAATTACTGACTCTACTTTCCAATTTATATGGACTAGAAAAAAATAGAGGTTGGGGTGTGCCAGGAGTATTAGTCTGTTTCTGTTGCTTATAACAGAATATCTGAAACTGGGTATTTTACAAAGAAATAAAATTTATTTCTTACAGTTTGCAGCCTGGGAAGTCCACAGTCCAGGGGCACATCTGGGGATGACCTTGTCCTTGATGGTGACTCTCTACAGTGAAGCAGGGTATTATTATATGGCAGGAATGGGCTGAGCAAAAGAGAGCTAACCTGATCACTCTCTTTTTAAAGCCATCAGAAGCATGCCATGAATGGATCAACCCATTTACTATCTAATGACCTCTTAGAGGCCCCACTTTTCAATTACCACAATAAGATTTCCCACCCTCTTAACACTACTACAGTGGGGATTAAGTTTTAATGAGTTTTGGAGAGATGTTTAATACACAGCACTAGGTAACACTGAGCTTGTTTGGAGTTGAAGCTCAGATGTCTATTATACCTGGGGCAAAGCAGAGTCTTGATAAACAAATTCCCCTTTCAGCATTATGAAATGGCATTAATTTTGGCCAAGAAACATGGCTGCAATTATTTAGGTTATTCCTGGGTCCTTTAATTGGATCGTGATTGAGGGTCATTTAATAAATACTACATTTGATATGGACATTTTACAAGCATACAGATATGCTATGCTAGCTAAACATACCCATGAACTCTTGCTGATAGATTCTATCACTATACATGCAGTGCATTGCCTGGTACCTGCTGTGCTTACAAAATGTGTCAAGATAATATAGTTGAAACAATAAATAAGTACTTGGTCTTTTCACAAAACATTTAATAAAGGCAGGAGTACTGGGGGTTGCTATTCCATTAACAATGGACAGCACTGATGCCTGGACCCTGTCTGTGTAATATCAAAGTTGAAACAGGGAAACAGCTCCTGCTGCACATGCAACAGCTGATGTCTTAACCGTGACTGCACAGACTACTGCTGTTAATGGTACCTGGTATGAAGCCTTGGACAATGTCAACACTTTCTGTTTTTGTAGTTGTTCTTCCAAGAAAAAGACCAGGATAAATTAGGATAAATTTGCTTCCGCATGATAAGGCCTGTAATATACCTATGCACTCTTTTCACATAGGCATTTGAATTATTCTGCAATATTTCTGAAGAGGGTCATACCAGTTTTAGCACAATATGAACTACTGGTATGTGTTGACATATTCTTTTGCATTGAAGACATTCTGATGGTGGCTCCCACTGAGGAAACTGCTCACACTACACTGATTAAAGATGATGGGCCTTGAATGAGGATAAAATTCAGAAACCTGCTGCTCTAATGTCCCCTATTGTGAAATGGAAATGGCGTATCCTACTAAGAGCCAAGTTCTCAAGGCCTTGGACAATTTTAAGAGGCGCAACATACCCATGAGTCACAGAACCAGTACCATTTACTGTAAACTTCTGGTACAAGAGAACCTCACCTATGAAATTTATCACCAGATAAGACAGTGAGGTTTGCTGATAAAAACAACCCATTTAAAATATGGGATATTTAGTGGGATGCTACAGTGAGCTACCATATGATAATAAACAGAAGATTGCACATTAAACATAGTTCTTCACAATGGGATGAATTTCAGTTCTTGCTATTGGACATGAAACATACCATTCTGCCATTCTGAGACTGTTTACAATATTTCTTCACATAGACTCATAGATAATCACTAATAACAGCCTAGCTCTAAGATGAGGCCATTAGCACCAAGATATTGATAACTAAATATACAGCCATCTCATTTAACTTACAGATTCTCTCTCTCTCTCTCTCTGTCTCTCTCTCTCTATGTGTATATATATATATATATATGTGTGTGTATATATACATATGTGTGTGTGTGTGTGTGTGTGTGTGTATATATCTTTTAATTCAATAGTTCCTCAAACTTGATGTACTTCAAAAAGTTTGTGGAAATACTGAATTAAAAGATAATAAGAATCTTATTAATTTATTTATTTATATTTTAATTATACATACATGTGGGGTACAACGTTGATTTTCAATCACTGTGTAGAATGTGTGGTGGTTAAATCAGTACAGGTAGCTTATTCATCATTACAATACACAATCACTCTTTGTGTCCATTGACCAATTTCTCATTAGAAACCCTCCCTTTATCCCTCCCCTCCCCCTTTTCCCCTGTAGTTTAATTTAATAAAAGTTCAACCTAAGTAGATTGTTGTTTGTTTCTTTTTTTCCTCTCTGTCTCTCTTTATTGTTCATTTCTTTATTTATGTATTCAGCTCCCAGTTATGAGTGAGAACATGCGGTATTTCTTTCTATACCTGGGTTGTTTCACTTAGAATCATTTTCTTCAGGCTCATCCATATTACTGCAAATGGTAGAATTTCAATCATTATTACGCTGAGTAGTATACACCATTGTGTATATATACTGCAATGGCATTATCCAGTCAACCATCAATGGATATTTAGGTTGGTTCCATCACCCACTATTGTAAATAGAGCTGCAATAAACATGGGAGTGCAGGTATCCCTCTGACCTGATGTTTTCCACGCCTCTGGATATATCCCCAGGAGTGGGATTGCTGGATCATATGGAAGTTCTATCTGTAGTTGTTTAAGGAAACTCCATACTGTTCCTCATAATGACTGTATTTATTTACAGTCCCACCAACAGTGCAGGAGGGTTCCTCTCTCTCCATATCCTCATCAGCATTTGTTATTCTCTGTCTTTTTTAAAATAGCCAGTTTGAGGGGAGTGCCAGGTCATGCGCCCTGACCTGTGCTGAGGTGAGCTCAGCAGAACTGTATGACTAGAGGTGGGCCCTCCCCCCTCCTTGGACCAGAGGGGAGTGTCAGGCTGTGTGCCCTGATCCACACCGATGTGTGCCCAGCAGAACCATGTGGCACTAGGTTCACATTCTAAGACCACAGATTCTGGAACAGGACCTAAGGTGGTTTAACATAACCACCACCACACCTACTGTCAAGCAAAGACAATTCACCACCACAGTAGCAACCAGGGCCACTCCACAGCCAACCTCAGTGTAATAGAAGAAGCAAACCACTACCAAATGACTAAGCATCAGTGAAAAAATACTAGAAGTACAATCAAGAAGAAATGACACCACAAAATGAATACAGTAATGCTCCAAAGCAACACTCCATGGAACAGGGAATAATTGAAATTTCTGAAAAAGAATTCTGTGCAATGCTCTTGAGAAAACTTGAAGAAATAAAGGAAGACTCAATTAGAGAACACAATGAAACAAGAAAAAATATCGAGAATATGAAGGAAGAAATCTACAAAGAGATTAATACCTTAAAAAAGAGTGTAGCAGAACTTCTAGAAATGAAAGATTCACTCAATGAAATAAAAAACACAACTGAGAGCTTGAGCAGCAGGGTAGAGCAAGCACAAGAGTTTCAGAGCATGAAGATTGTCTTTTTGAAGTAACTTAGGCAGACCAAAAAAAAGAAAAAATAATTAAAAATAATGAAGAAAATCTAAGAGTGATAGCAGACAACTTCAAGTGCTCTAATATCCAAATCATGGCTATTCCTGAAGGGGAGGAGACAGGAAAATGTATTGAAAACCTATTCAAGGAAATAGGAATAGAAAACTTCCCAGGTGTGGGGTGACATACAGACCTTCAGACCCAGGAAGATCAAACATCCTCAAACAGATTCAATTCAAAAATATTCTCCCCATGACACACTATAGGTAAATTTGCAAAGCTTAAAGACAAAGAATTATACAAGCAGCAAGCATACAGACCTTCAGACCCAGGAAGATCAAACATCCTCAAACAGATTCAATTCAAAAATATTCTGCCCATGACACACTATAGGTAAATTTGCAAAGCTTAAAGACAAAGAATTATACAAGCAGCAAGAGAAAAGTTTTGGGTCACTTATAGGGCAACCCCCATCAAACTAACAGCAGACTTCTCAACCGAAATCCTACAGGCCAGAATAAAGTGGAATGATATATTCAAAATACTAAGAGAAAAAAATATGAACCAAGAATTCTTTACCCAGCAAGGCTCTCCTTCAAGAATGAGGGAGAAATAGTGTATTTCCCAAACAAAAGTTGTGGGTTTTCACCAGCACACAACTAGCTCTGCAAGAAATTCTCAAGAGAGTCATTCATCTGGAATCTGAATAATAGTGAACACTATCACAAATATACAAGAAAGAGAAAACCCACCATTAAAATAAAAATGCCAGCAAAAAAGAATATGAAGCTAAATCAGCACACCTTAAATTCCCAGCTAACATTGAAGAGAAATAAAAGGGGAAATAATGATCAAAATATATTTAAAACATCTAAACAAGAAGCAATTAAATGAAAGGAATTAAGCAAAAGTTGTCAATAACTACCCAAGTGTGAATGGACTAAACTCCTCATTCAAAAGACACACTGACTGAAGAACCAAGTATATGCTGTCTTCAAGAGACCTACCTCACCTATAGAGACAGACATAGAGTAAAAGTGAAGGGATAGAAAAAGATATACCATGCAAATAGAAACCAAAAATGAGCAGGAGTAGCTATTCTTATAAGGAAAAAATAGACTTTAATTCAAAAACATAAAAATAGACAAAGGCCACTATATGATGAAAAAGGGATCTAACTAGCTAGAAGACATAACAACCATAAACATGTATGCACCCAATACTGGAGCACCCAGATATATAAAACAAATACTCTTAGACCTAAAGAAAGAAATAGAACCTAACACATTAATAGTGGGTGATCTGAACAACCCTCACTCAGTATGGGACAGATCTTCCAGGAAACAAGTGAACAAAGAGACACAGGATTTAATCTATACCTTATATCAACTGGATTTGGCAGATATATACAGAACATTTCACCCAACAATTAAAGAATACACTTTCTCCTCATAAGCTCATGGTACATCATCCAGGATAGACCACATATTAGGCCACAAAACTAGTCTCTCCAAATTAAAAAAAAAATAAATAAAATCATTCCAACTATCTTTTCAGAACACAATGGACTAAAATCAGAAATAAACAATGAGCAAAACTCTGGACACTATACAAATACATGGAAACTAAATAATAGGCTCCTGAAGACCTACAGGTCCAAGAAGAAATTAAACAGGAAATCAAAAAACTTCTAGAAAGTAATTAGCAATTAGAATGCAGCATATTTAAAAAAATATACACTATGATGAAGTGGGATTCATCCTAGGATGCAAGGATGGTTAAACATATGAAAGTCAATAAATGTGACACATCACATCAAAAAACTCAAGGAAAAAGACCATATGATTATCTCAATACATGCTGAAAATACATCTGACAAAATTCAACATCTCTTCATGATAAAGACTCTCAACAAATTAGGTATTGAAGGAAAATATCTCAACACAATAAAAGCAATTTATGACAAGCCCACCACCAGTATCACTCTGAAAGGGGAAAAACTGAGGGCCTTTCCCTTAAGAACAGGAACAAGAAAATGATTCCCACTCTCACCACTTCTATTTAATGTAGTAATGGAGGTACTCCCACAGCAATCAGTCAAGAGAAAGAAATAAAGAGAATCCAGATTGGACAAGATGAAGTCAAACTTTCCCTATTTGCAGATGACATGATACTGTATATAGAAAAAACAAAACACTCTACCAAAAAAATCCTAGAGCTGGTTAATAACTTTTGTAACATTGCAGGATACAAAAAAAATGCTGCAAAATCAGTAATATTTATATACTCAAATAATGAATTAACAGACATAGAAATAAAGAAAGTAAGCCCATTTACAACTGTCAATAAAAATAAAAAGATACCTAAGGATCAATTTAAACAAGGAGGTGAAAGACCTCTACAATGAGAACTACAAACCACTTCTGAAAGAAATTAAAGAAGATGTAAAAAGATGGAAAGATATTACATGCTCTTTAATTGGAAGAATTAACATTGTGAAAATGTCTATACTACCCAAAGCAATCTACAGATTCAGTGTAATCCCCATCAAAATACCCAAAATACCAAAGACAATTTTCACAGAAATGGAAAAAAACCTATCTTACCTTTCATATGGAAAAACAAAAGACCCCAAATAGCCAAAGTATTCCTTAGCAAAAATATAAAGTCAGAGACATAACACACCTGACTTCAAATTATACTAAAAAGCTATTGTAAAAAAAACAGCATGGTAGTGGTATAAAAATAGACATTCAGGGCCATGGAGTAGAATTGAGAACCCAAAAATCACCCCTCAGACTTATAGCCATCTGATATTGGACAAATGCAACAAAAATCTGCACTGGGGAAAGACTGCCTCTTCAACAGGTGGTGCTGTGAAAACTGGATATCCATATGCAGAAGAATGAAACTACATATGCATCTCTCACCATACACTAAGATTAACTCAAAATGGATTAAAGACCTAGATATAAGACCTGAGATTCTACAATTACTAAGAGAAAATATAGGTGAAACATGTCAGCGGCTGGGTCTGGGCAAAGGCTTTATGAACATGAGCCCAAAAGCATAAGCAACAAAAGAAAAAAATAAACAAATGGGACTATAACAAACTAAAACTTCTGCACAACAAAGGAAACAATCAACAGAGTTAAATGACAACCTACAGAGGGGGAGAAAATTTTTGTTCTCTATGCATCCTACCAGGGATTAATATCCAGAATATACACAGAACTCAAGCAATTATACAGTAAAAAAATAAATAAATAAAAAATGGGCAAAGGAGCTGAATAGACATTTTTCAAAAGAAGACTTACAAATGGCCAACAGGTACATGAAAAAATGTTCAACATCACTAGTCATCAGGGAAATGCAAATTAAAACTACACTGAGATACAACCTAACCCTTATTAGAGTGGCTATAATCAAAAAGACCACGAATAACAAATGCTGGCAAGAATGTGGAGAGAAGAAAACACGCCTACACTGCTGTTGGGACTGTAAACTAGTACAACCACTATGGAAAGCAGGATGGAGGTTTCTCAAACAACTACAGATAGATCTTCCATGAGATCCAGCAATCTCTCTTCTGGTTATATACCCAGAGGAATGGAAATCAGCATGTCAAAGGGATATCTGCCCTCCCATGTACATCACAGCTCTGTTTACAATAGCCAAGACATGGAACCAACCTAAATGATCATTGATGGATGATTGGATAAGGAAACTGTGGCATATATACACTATGGAGTATTACTCTGCCATAAAAAAAGAATGAAATGCTCCTATTTGCAACAAATGGATGAACCTGGAGAAACTTACGTTGAGTGAAATAAGCAAAGCATAGAGGGTTAAATACCGGATGAACTCATTCAAACGTGGTAGTTAAGAGAGAAAGAAGGATGGAAAGAAAGACCACGGTAGTGCATTGGTGTTACAGAGGAAGGGAACATTCCTAGGGCTACAAAATGGTGTGGGGAGGAAAGGGGGAGGGTGAGGGAGGTTAGGGGACAATTGGGTGGGGTACACGGGGTGCAAAAGTAATTTATGGTAATGGGTATGCTGCTAGTATAAATCTGGTCCTCACATCATGGGCATGAGGAGTGACAATTAGCTTTGTATCTCATGAATATTCATAAGTTAATTATTAGCCAGTCTGATTGGGATGAGGTGATATCTGAAAGTGGTTTTGATTTACAATTCCTTGATGATTAATGATGGTGAGTCTTTTTAAATATACCTGTTGGCCATTTGTATGTCTTCCTTTGAGAAATTGCTATTCAACTCCATTGCCCATTTTTTAATTGTATAATTTGTTTTTGCTGTAAAGTTGTTTGAGTTCCTTGCTGATGATTAATGATGGTGAGTCTTTTTAAATATACCTGTTGGCCATTTGTATGTCTTCCTTTGAGAAATTGCTATTCAGCTCCATTGCCCATTTTTTAATTGTATAATTTGTTTTTGCTGTAAAGTTGTTTGAGTTCCTTGTATATTCTGAATATTAATCCTTTGTCAGATGTATACTGTCCAAATATTTTCTCTGACTTTATTTTTTGTCTTTTAACTCTGTTAATTGTTTCTTTTGCTGTGCAGATGCTTTTTAGCTTGATATAATCCCATTTGTTTATTTTTTTCTTTTGTTGCCTGCGCTTTTGGCATGTTATTCATAAAGTCATTGCCTAGTCCTAAATCCTGGAACATTTACCCTATATTTTCTTCTAGGATTTTTTAATTTAAGGCATTATATTTAGGTCTCTAATCCATTTTCAGTTGATTTTGGTATGTGGTGAGAGGTAAAGATCAAGTTTCATTCTTCTACAAATGGATATCCAGTTTTCACAGCACCATCTAAAAAAAGGCAGTCTTTTCTCCAATATATGTTCTTGGTGCCTTTGTCAAAGATCAGTTGGCTGTAAATATGTGAATTGATTTCTGAGTTCTCTATTCTGTTTCATTGGTCCATGTGTTTGCTTTTATGCCATTACCATGCTGTTTTTGTTACTACAGATTTGTGATGTAGTTTGAAGTCAGGAAGTGTAATGCCTCCAGCTTTACTTTTATTGCTCAGGATTTCTTTAGCTATTCAGGATCTTTCAATGTTCCATATGAAGGTTAGGATTGCTTTTTCTAATTATGTGAAGAATGTCATTGGTATTTTGATGGGAATCACATTGAATCTGTAGATGGCTTCACGTAGGATGGACATTTTTACTACACTGATTCTTCCAATCTATGAACAAGGAATGCTTTTCCATCTCTTAGTGACTTCTTTCATTTCTTCCAGAAGTGATTCATAGTTCTCATTGTAGTGATCTTTCACGTCTTTGGTTAGATTTATTCCTAGGTACTTATTATAAATGGTCTTGCTTTCTTGATTTCTTTTTCTTCTAGTTTGTTGTTGGAGTATAAAAGTGCTACTGAGTTTTGTAGGTTGATTTTGCATCCTGCAATCTTTCTGAATTCATTGATCAGCTCTAAGAATTTTTTGGTAGAGTCTCTTGAGTTTTCTGTATATATAATCATGTCATCTGTGAACAGGGACAATTTGATTTCCTCTTTACCTATTTGGATGCCCTTTAGGAGAGAGCGGGCATCCTTGTTTTGTTCCTGATGTTAAGGGGAAAGTTTTCCGATTTTAATTTCTACAGTACATTGGTGGACTTATGCTCAAATTATTACAGTAATAGAATTATCACAAAGAACTACAGAGTCTGTCCTATTGGCCACCTCTGCCAGCCTCTATGAAGAGGAGTTTGACAGGACCTCTTTTTGGCTACTTATAAATTAAAGACAATTACTTCCACTCTACCTTGGCTGAGTTCCTAATGTCAGTTATGTGGAATTAGATGGTCCTTAGAAGATAAAGTGCACCTTCATTTTTTTTTTCTTCCTTTTTCTTACTTTTATTTATTGGCTCCCACCCAGATCAATACTTTTCCATAAGATCTGAGAATAAAACAGAGTTTCTCCCTAATGTTCTCATGGTACCCTTCCTCATTACAGAGCTTCCTGATTAAGTCCAAACTTGACTACACTCTCTGATAGCACCCAACTGGTGTGCCCAACAAGGGAAGTCTAATTGCTAGATAAATTCAGATGTCTTGAATGAGACTATAAGTGATATTCTTTGTGCCTCCAGGACTTATTTTCTTCTAAAGATGGCAAGTCCTCCCCTGCCTCCTACATGGACCTAAAAGAGCTTATCCTCTAGAAAAATGCTGCAATCTTTGATACTGACCAAAACCCCAGCAGACATTAGTGACACCTCTTCTCACTGTCTCTGATACCAGTACTGCAACCTTCTTGGAAGTGTCAGGACAAGACTTTCATCACTAAGCACAGGTAATTATGAAGCCCAGTATGTGATTCCCAGTTTATGGGACATTCTGTGGGAATTTTCTGATCAGCTAGTCTAAGTCTTTATTGTTAGGCAGACCAACATCAACACCTTGTCTATGCAGTATTAATTTTAGATTCTTTAAGAATCTCTGGGAAGTATAATGCAAAGTGTCTAAATACTATACTACTTTTGAGTCAATACCTTAGTTCATATGGAGCTCTCAATGTGTATCTGAAGGAGCAGGCCAGATAACTCCAGATGTCTTGATCTAGGCCTCAGCATAATAGACTTTATAGTATGTTTTGTGATCTTTCAGATTTTGCTATCTCATTTGGCTCTGGAAGCAGACATTGAAAGCCCCATTAAAGTCCAAGTGATTACAGTTTTATATTGGGAACTGCATAGTTAATAAGATTTGAAGGACTGGCAACAAAGTGGAGAGAAGAGAGAAAACCCTTGGGTAAATGGCTCTTCCTGCCCCACTTATTCCTGGCACAGAGCTGTTGCACTGAACTTGCACTCAAATAACATCCATATTTCTGGCTGGTGGCAGCAAGATGGAATCTCTCTAGCTGAGCTCTGGATTTGTTTTGTGGGCGTGAGTTCTTTTGCCATGTCCCTTGTTACAAAGAAGATAATGGTTTCCTTACCCTGTTTTGAGCTAGCCTACACATACAACAAGCTATGCCAAGACAGGGTATCCTGTATTACCATGCTCTTCTCAACAAGTCCACTGGCCCATGCACAGTTTTAAGTGGAATAACTGTGCAAGCTCAAGGGATCTTGCATTTTCTGCTTCAACTCTGCTTCTCTACCATTTTCAATAAATATTTTAATATGTTCTTATTAATGGCTTGTTTCACTGTGCACTTTGGATAACAATATACAGAATCCCTGGGTTTGTGAGAAAAGACATGACAGTATGTTCTCACTTTTGATGTAGATTATGAATACCTTGAATACTAAAGTAGAACTTCATATCCCATATAATCTGGAAATGTCCATACATAAACTATTCATAGGAGATATTTCTGGTTGAAAAATCTAAATTCCTGTAAGCTATTTATTTGAAGTTTCAAAAGTTAGATCTTGTTTCTCCAACTTGATTATATGCAGTATAGAAATAGAGATATATTTTCCATCTTTATAATTTCCTTGAAGCTCCTACCTTAACTTTTAAATAGAGCAGATAGTAAATATGTGTTGATTTACAGATTCACAGATACTACTGTGTGTTGGCTATGTTCATTACATTAATATTAGAGTTTTATTAGTTTTATTCTGAGTAATAAACTTATTTGGGAATGCANTTACATTAATATTAGAGTTTTATTAGTTTTATTCTGAGTAATAAACTTATTTGGGAATGCATAACACAAATACCTAATATGAACAAACAGAACACACATTAAAAATATAACAAGAGAAGTTCTCTCATCCTACTCATCCAGAGTCCCTTTATGCTTCTCTATTAATATTCTTTATTCATATATCCAGAAATATAGAATAAATTAAATATTCTATTTCTTACCCAAATAGTAGCATATAGAAACACTTTTCTGCTTTTTATTCATACTGATACTGAAATATGTCTTCCATTCCAGTACATATACTGACTAGAGCTACTTCATTATTTTTTTACTAGCTACATATTTATCTTGTATATCTTTTGTGTGTATGTGTTTATTTACATGTGTGTGTGTAGAAGTGAATTAAATAGACAAAATTCCCACTATCGCAGAGCTAGCAATCTTATTAGAAAAGGCAGTCAGTTAATAAACAGGTAGTAATAAATATATAGTATATTTGATGGAATAAGAGATATTCAACAACAACAAAAAATTTAAAAATAAATAAAAACCAGGAGGATAAGGGGAACACTACAGATAAAAGTGAATTAAGTTCCCTAGTTTCTACCAGAGACCTCCTAAAGGCCTCACTGAGAATGTGACATTGTCGGAGATCCAAAAGGACAGATCTGCAGCCCAGATCTTTGGGACATTACATCCCAAAGAGTGGGAAAGAGGGTAAAAAGAGCTGCAAATGTTCGAATTGCAGCAAGTAGGGGAGAATGATGGGGATAGAGTAAAGAATAGGAGGGATCTATAAGATCAAGTCTAAGAATGCACTGGGGTCTGATCAGGTAAGCTATTTAGAGGAATATCTTGATCTGACTTACACAGTAACAGGGACATTATGAGTCCTATTAAGTATTATTATTATTAGGACCATATAATAATATTATTA
>NW_007732060.1:13783-17233 GCF_000696425.1 Galeopterus variegatus | reverse complement strand
CAGGGACATTATGAGTCCTATTAAGTATTATTATTATTAGGACCATATAATAATATTATTACTGTAAGTCCAATTCTATTAAGAATAGTTCTATATATAAGTATAGTCTTATATTAAGAATATAAGGGCAAGGGCAGAGACAGAGAGTATTTGGGAAGCAATTTCAGAAATGCAGATGAGAAATTATGGTTGCTTTACAGGGATGGTATCAATAGAGATGGGAAGAATTGGCTATAATCTGTTTGTATTTTGCAATTAAAACCAAAAGGAAATAATGATGAATTGGATGTGATATTTGAGAAATAAAAATGAGTTAATTAGGAACCCAGAATTTCCGGTTGGAATAACTGAAAGGATAGAGTTGTGAGGGAGATAAGAACTCTATTTGGTAAAGCTTAGAATAGCTATTAGTTACTCACATAAACTGGGTAAAAATGGTAGGGAAGGCTTGAGTGTAGTAAGAGAGAATGAAAAAGGGATAGAATAAGTCAGCTGTGGCTTTAGGCATATTAGAATGTATAAGCTAAACAGAATATAGTGCATGGATAAGAAAATAATTGAAATTGAGATTATGAAGGATTATAGTTTTTGGCAATGACATAACTTCACTAAGTTAAGTCATAACCATGGGCATTAGTGTTTGAGGTAAGGAGGGGTGTAACATCAATGGTAGAAATAAATCTAAAAGGTAGAAATAAAGAGCACTGGAAGAATCATCTTGAAATCAACAAAGCTTATGAAATAATTGATATAAAATTAAATAATTTATTTAAATAATACAAGCCTACCTATAATAATAGATAAAATTAAAATTGACATATACTAAATTCTAAGATACTTAAAAGAAAATAAATATTATAGTTTTCAAGGAACTATTTGTCTCTGAAAATTAGAGTTGAGAATAAAGATGACTTATATTTGATTTTTCTATCTTCAAGATGTCATTTTCACATCTTGGCAATATGCAAGCACGTACTCATCACTTCCATCTGAAAAATAGCAGTTCTGATTTACTCCTATAATCCACCATGGTATTGTAGTACTTAAGATTTAAAAAAAAATAAAAAGTTATGCAAAACAGGAAAACATTTGTTCACACGATTACTTGTATTTTTGTAGTCTATTGACTAACACATCATCCTATCTTTCAGGATCACTACACTTCGAAAGTCGAATTAATAATCTCCATCTAGTTGTCATTACCCACACTTTTTGACATCATTAGCTGTACTCATTTTATTATTCATTTTTAAATGTTCTGATTAAACTTCACTACAGTGACCATTTGTTTGCCTCACACATGTACACATGCACATGTGCACACGTGTATGCACACATACACACACACACACACAAATTTTGCTACCCACACTGCTCTCTTCCAGTTTAACATGCTGTTCCTTTGCAGTAAGGACCTTATTTCTTTCTACCAAATTATACTATACAGCATTCTATTCCTACTTTAACAAATCATCACCTACTTAGAGGCTTAAAACAACATATAAAAGGGTACTTCAAAAAGTTCATGGAAAAATAGAATTGAAAAATAATATGAATCTTTCCATGAACTTTTTGAAATACTCTCTTTTTGTGACCTCACAATTCTGAAAGTTCATGGAAAAATAGAATTGAAAGATAATATGAATCTTTCCATGAACTTTTTGAAATACTCTCTTTTTGTGACCTCACAATTCTAGTTCATAGTCTGCGTTGGTTTCACTGGTTTCTCTGCTCAAAGTTTTACAGTGAGGAAATCAAAGATTCAATGTCACCTGACAGAGTTCTCAACAGAAGAGTCTGGAAGAAATTTGATTTTAATGTCACTTAGGTTGTTGGCAAAATCCAGTTCCTTAAGGGAATAATACCAGTGGTCCTCATTTCCTTGTCTGCTGCGAGCTGAGGGCTGTCCTCTGCTCCTAGATGCTTCTTTCTGATCCTTAAATGTGACCCTTTACACTCAGAATCTCTCTAACTTCCACACCCTCTTCTGTCCCCAGCTGGAGAAAGTTCTCTGCTTTTAAGGGCTCATGATATTAGATTTGGCCGACCTGGATGATCCAAAGTAATGTTGGACTCTAAGATCTGCAACCTGAATTATATCTTCAGAGTTCCTTTTGACATGTAGTGTAACACACTCGCAGGTTCCAGGGATTAGAGTGTGGACACCTTTGGGAACCATTCTTCGTACCACACACACATATCACCATCTCCCTCCTTTCTGCTTTTAGACTCATCTTTTACATTTCATACTTGATTAGCACCTTCTGCACTGTCTTCACCTACGCTTCTGTTAGGTCCATCCTTAATAACTCGAATCTGACTAACATTTGAGCCACCAGCATTTATATATAGTTTTTCTCTTCCATGTCTTTATATAGCTTTTCCCTTCCATGTCTTTATGCTAGTCTCCATGTTATTGGTCTCTTCTATGTCTATTTCTGCATTGCTTCTCTCAGTTAATTTTACTGACAATGGGTGGTCGTATTTAACTTAGTATGTTTTTGGTCTTCAAAATATGCAACAAAAGCCACAGTACACATTCTCCTGTTACCATCTATATGTTGACAACAGGACATTTAATTCCCTCTTTAATTCAGTTGTGAACCATTTTTTGTTTTAAATACTTTTTAAAGGTGCACATTACCATCACTTTAAGTTAATTTTCCTACAGACATTCTCTGTGTCAAATGTTCTTATTAAATTGGGTGACATCATTACCTTTCATCTTTACTCAGTTATACACCAAATAAGTTCACATTTCTTTAACCGCTTTCTGAAAGGTGATTTATAGAAACTTTTCAGAAGTGTGATGTCAGCTGTACAGGACTCAGGGGCTGAAGACTGTATGACTGTGCTGCTCTTTAGAGTATATGAAACCTGGAGGCAAATAGTGGATCCCTCTCAGCTATCATTAAGGTCTCCCACAGGGGTCACTGTGAGGACATATCAGATACACATTAAGAACAATTTACAACGTTAAAATTACTAAGACCATTTTCAATATCTACATCAATTTATTATGAGAAACATTAGCTTTGAATCCCATGCAGCTTGATAGTATTAAAAAGAAAATGAATATTTCAATTGTGAGTAACTCATATTTTAAAGAATAGTTAGCCAACAGAAGTTATACAAACATAATATAAACACTTTTAATATATTGATTAGTATACACATATGTAGATATACAGATGTACATACATATATGGATATATGTGTATGTATATGTATTTGTGTATGTACATATCTATCTTTACATCTTATATATAACCATACAGGCATACCCATTATATAAATATTTTATTTCAAATTAGCATTATATATATATATATATATATGCCTTTTAAGTTTAAGATCTATTGTGACAATATTCTTTAGCAACACATTCAGAGATAAATTCCTGGGCTTAACAACCAAATCCTTGTGCCTATCTATACTATTTTGAGAAAT
>NW_007732060.1:2012-13088 GCF_000696425.1 Galeopterus variegatus | reverse complement strand
TTTTACACCATCTCCCCCACCCAGTAATCCCCCCAATTATCCCCACACTTTAATCACATAAAAGTGGATAGTCATGGATGAAGATTGTGTAATCCAGTTTAATTTCAATCCTTTTAACGTTAACGCTAATGTGATCTTTTATAATATAAAAACATTGATGGGATCAATAATTGAGAATCAAGAACTGCTTCTGCTTCCGATATGAGGAGAGATGGAAAATATTTTGTTATAAATGAGAATACTTTCCCTGGCATGCCCTTCATCTTAGGATAACGTATTTAGGTTAGACTTCACTATGTCATGTTCTTAAGTTAGTATGATCTTTTTACAACCAAGCCATATTATAAAAGGTGTCTGCATTAGTTTCCCATTACTTCTGTAACAAATTACCACAGATTTAATGGCTTTAAACAACACATATTTATTATTTTACAGTTCTGAAAGGCAGAAGTACAAAACTGATCAGCAAAGCTCTGTTCCTTCTGAAGGTTCCAAGAAAGAATATGTTTCCTTGCCTTTTCTAGCTTCTAGAGACCACCTGCATTCCTCAAAGCCAAAACCAGCTTTGTGGTATCTTTCTTTCGGTCCTTTCTTACCTCCCACACACTCTCTACTTTCCCATTGCTATCACATTTCTATCTCTGTCTCTGATTCTTCTGCTTTATTCTTGTAAGGACTTTCATGATTTCATGTGGCTCACCCAAAGAGTGCAGAACAATCTCCCTATCTCAAAATCTTAATTTAACCATTAATCACATCTGTAATGCCCCTTTGGATATGTAATGTAAAGTCTTCACAGGTACTGGAGATTAGGATAAAGACATATTTAGGTGGCCATTATACTCTCTACAAAGGGTCTATATAAGAACAATTTACAAAGATAGCCAGTTGACACTATGGCATAATGATTGATAACCCAGTTTCTGCAATCAGAATTCTGGGTTTAAATCCTACTGATGTCATTTAGTAGCTGTCTTACTTTCTGTTACGTTTAAACTATCTGGGTCTCAATTTTCATTACATTATTATTTTTTATATTTATTAAAATAATTTGAAAAACATAGCATAATACTTGAATCACAGTAAACTATTTTTATTATTAACCAGGAACTAAAAAATTCCTATTTTAAAACCTGGATTTAAGAATGTCTAATAATGTTAAATATAATAATTATACTGATTTGAGCGCCATATATTGCACATGGGCATTGATATTCAATGCTGTACTCCACAGATATGTCCAATAAATTATGGTTCTATATATTTAAAACAAATGCTTAATTCATACCACTGACATGGCTGTCTTGAAAAACAAATCCTTTCAGCATTATTTCTCATGAATTCACCATCAATTATTTGGAGGTGATATTTTTTGTAGCTTTTATTTTTATTTTTTAAAAATAAAGTTGTACATGCATGTAGTTTAGACAGTCAAATAGTTCTCTCAGGAAATTTAGGCTATAAATCCTAAAGAATGGAACATTATTTTTTAAAAATAAAGTTGTACATGCATGTAGTTTAGACAGTCAAATAGTTCTCTCAGGTTTCTTATAAAAAGCAGAAATCCCCTGGCTTCATCAACCACAACCATCCCATTTTTTTTACTCCCTAGAGGCAACTTCTTTCAACTCTTTGAAAAAGAGTTTCAAAGGAAAGTTTGTTACTTTTGGCATTTACGTGTCTGTATGACATGCTTGCACTACTATTTCTTGAAGTTTTAGTTTTAGGATTTATCTATTGACCTATCACTATGAGAATGAAGATGGACCTGTCTTCCCCCTTCTACGCTCTTACCACCATGTACACCCACACTTCCTAATGTCCACTCTCTGTGGCTGTATAAGGACTATTCACAGCTGACCATAGTCTTGTGATGTTCAATGATTGCTTTCTTGTTGGAGTTGGTATCTTAAGTGAAAATTATATGGTATTGGTGCTCTGAAGAATCTTCGCAGGATTCATTAGGAAATGAAAAAGTCAAGAACAATGTTTCTTTTATGTTTTCTCTTAATTTTATGCTAAATGATATTTTATGTGTGGTCATGTATTTTAGCATTCATTCAATGACAGGGTTGAGAATTAAAGTGAGGATTATCAAAATTATACCAATAAAAGATGTGAAAACCAGGATATTAGATCACTTTATATGTAAAATGAAATAATAATAAATAGCATCATTCATCTTATAATACTTAATTTTCAGCACATATCAGCACATCTTCAGAAAAAAATAAACTACGACTTCTCATGCAGTGGCCATGTATTTGAACAATTTTGTTTGCCATGATTTCTAACACACAATGTAAACTTAATTCAAATTCCTTTTCCTTCCACCAAGGCCCTTATTCCAGTTATGTTCATGGAACTCTTGCCACTTTTTATCTCATGTGCCTTTATCTTCAAACCCTGAAATTTATTTTTATTAATAAGTCAAGTGAATAGTAGTGTCTCCATATCCCTATAATGTATATTAAATCAGACATGAAGTCATTGATCTTATAAAGAAATTGAAAAAGGCTATATCAATGTGGCATTAGATATTATAAGTGTATTTTGAACCTCAAATGGTTATGTGTTTTTTACTCATATTACAGTAACAGAATCAAAGATACTAAAAATATCCTAGAGATTTCAGATTTCAGAAAAAATAATAAATATTTTTTCTCAGTGATTTTGTGACAACTCTAATCTATGCACATGAAGACTTTTCCTAATTTTGTACCAAGATATAGAAACAGGGTAAGCAGAGCACATGTAGTTTACAGGAAAGAAACACATTTTTACCAACTTAACACATGGAGAAAATAGATGTTAATTATTGGGCTCCCTCCAAAGCCAACATTTATTAATTATTCTTCTCTCCAAATTTGTATATCTTGAATAAGAACATAATCAAATTTGAGTGTACTCATAAAACATACAATTTTTAAATTGTCATTTAAAAATTTTAACAATGAAATGTTTGCATCTATCTAAAATCTTTTTCTTGGAAATATATTAGAATGTCACTTACTAGGCTTAAGTTTTGAACAAACCTAACATACTTAAATATAAACATCATGGTGACCTGTTTTTCATTAAAACATAACTATTTGTGTCTCTGATATGTAGACTCAGAGCTTCCCAAGGGCCAGAAGTTAGGAAGTTCAGTGCTTTGGGCCTTTTATGTCCAATAAACAAGCACAATGCTTGACTCAGAAAGGTTTTGCACATAAGAAACAAATAAACGTTAGCTATACACAATTATTCTGCTTAAGATAACTTTAGCTTATGCTGTCCCTGGAATGGAAGTCTGAAGTGGGGCTTTCTCATTTCGAACCACAGATTCAGCAAAAATAGAATTCTGGATTGAATCTAAATGCTGTCTCGGAAAGAATTGAGAAATGTAATCTGCTTAGGTGTTGAGATACAAATTTGTATTTAATAAGCCATTTAAAAAATTTATATGTAAAATTCTCAAGTAAATCTTCCATTACATTATCATTCTTAATATAGAAGTCCCATGAGGAAACATTTATTTCCGTGATCTCTCCTATGAATTCAAAGACTGTGGTTACTTATCGAGCTTTTATCCTTTGTGGACACTGTCTAGGAATTAAATGCATTTTTACTGAGCTACAAATCAATAAAATAAAGTTAGTTAAAGACTACATGACAGATTTAATTAGCATTAAGTCATATTATAGGTGATTTTAAAAAGAGATGGTAGATTATCTGTTTCTTAAAATATTATTTCTATTTTTAAGAAATGCAACTAAATATATTCATTGATTGACAATTTTTCTTCATCGCTTCTAATGTTTCTATCTTCCCAACATAAAGATAAGAAAACACCTGAATTTTTTCTCTTCTCTTTATTGTTCGTTGCCTGTAATCTCAACTGACCAGTCTCTTTAGCGGCATTCTTTCTCTTACAGCAATATCTGCCGATTAAACTTAACAGTAACTCAAAATCTATCCAGATACTACCAATTCTCATCACTTCTGCTGCTAGTACTATGGTTAAAGCCACTACAGTCTCTCATCTACACTTTACAAAAGCCTTCTCACTGGTTTTCCTTTTTTTTTACCCTTGGCCCTACAGTCAATTCTCTACAAAGCTGCCAGGGTAACTGCTTTAAAGTATCACATTGTAATATTTATCTACCAAAACCATCCAGTGACTACTCACCTGACTTAAAGTGGAATCAGATGTCCTTGCCGCTACCCCCAAAGCATTACATGAAGGAGCTTCACACTGTTTCTTGGAATGCTCCTCACCACCCCTAGGTTTATGATACTAACCCGCTCTATACAACTCCTGTCAGCAGAACTAGGCTCTGATTCCCAAATGCCCAGCCCATCAAGGTCCTGCCCATAATCGGACTGCCATAAGGTGAGAGACGTGATACTGTATTACAGTATTCTTTTCACTATGTACCTTGTTTTGTGCAGTTGGCTGTGACCACATGGCTAAGATCTCAATGAAATGTGAGCTGCCTCCTGGCAAAGTTTGTAAAAGCCTTGCATGAGTTGTCCTTCAAGAGCTTTCCTCTTCTCTTGGCTGGTATCAAAGAAAAAGAACTGATTACACATTAAGAAATATTATGTAAGTATGAAATGACCTTTCATTCTTCTAAACCTCTGAAATTTGAGGATCAATGTGTTACTACAACTTTGCCTATCCTTTTGGTTTTTCGTTGTTTTAGTTTTTTTGTCTGAGTATCCTTTGCCTGTTGTTTATTTATAATTTCTATATTTTCAGATTTAATTTGTTGATTTGATTAAGTTTTCTTGTTAATAGCATAATGGTAAGTCCTTTTTAAATCTATTCCGAGACTATATTTCAGAAGGAGATCTTTATTTCTATTTTTTTTTCATAAGACTTGTTATAATTGATTATTCCAACTTTTTTATTTCTCAGTTGATGTACACAGTTTCCTATGTATATTTCTTTTATTTAACTGCTTATTTATTTTTGCTTTGTTCAATTTGCTATTCATTGTTTGTCAGTTTTTTAACGTGTAATGTCTATTTTCCATGATACCGATGTTTTACCTTTCCAGGTATTGAGACAACATTTTCTACTAATATTTAAAACAGAATACTATTTTGTTGAGATACAGCGTTTCCTCTCCCATTCAATTCTCTATGTGTCTCGTTTGGAATGAGGGCCACTTAAAATGCGTCCTTTAGAGTACTTCTGTACTGTTCTACTCTCTTCTCATCAAGGATTTATAGAAATAAATATTTATTGAAATATTCCTCTGCCTCCAAATTTTAGGATTTTTGGTGAAAAGATGTAGTATACTTAGTCTAGACGTGGGTTGGCATTTTTCTTTTTCTGTGAAGGGCTAATAATAAATAATTTACGTTTTGGGCACCATATAGACTCTGTTGCAAGTACTCAAATCTGCCATTCTACTGCAGGAGCAGCCATGGACAGTACAGAAAATAGTCAACGTGGCTGTATTCCAATAAAATGTTATTTACAAAAACAGGCAGTGGGAGGATTAGTTTGTTGGTTACTTATCCAAACTATAACAATTTTTTTTCCTATGCTATATGTAGTGTATTGAAATATGTCCCCCCAAAACTCCCTGAAGCTTGAAATGTGTCCCCCAAGTTTTATGTATGAAAACTTAGCCCCCAGTTTGACTGATAAGAGGGTGAGAAATCCTATTATGGTTGTTGAAAAGTGGAGCCTTGAAGACGTGATTGGATTATGGGACCATGCAGTAGTGAATGGATTAAAAATGGTGGTCGGAGGAGTGTTTCTGAAAGCTTTAAAAGAAGAGGAGAGTCCAGTTGTGTTCTCTCTCTTGCTCTCTCTGCTTCCACCAGCGTGCAATGTGAGACCCCTGGGTCACTGTTGTCACCGCCAGATGGATTTTGGACTTTCCAGCCTCAGAAACTGTGAGCAATAAATGTCATTTTTCTTTATAAATCACCCAGTTTCAGGTACTTTGTTATAATCAATAGAAACAGATGAATATCTCCTCATTTTCAAGAGTCTTTATTTAGGATTTAAACCACACATTCCCAGTCGATTATCTTCCATTCAGATTTGTTGAACAATTCTTTCACAATCACTGTTTCTGTATACCCTTCTTTAAGTTTCAATTCTGGAAATGTTATTTGGTTTCAGTCATATCTAAAATATTTTCCTCAGGTAAAGCAAGGCTGCAAAATATAATTGGATTTTAGAGAGTATAAAATATATATTTTTTCTTACTTTTAAATTAAATAATGAATAGGTATGGAATGATCGATTTTCTATCCTTTACTGTACAGATGTCCTTGCCCTGTTTCCTAGCTGACATGTTCAATTTTAATCTTTTTTTTAAAATTCCTTTTCAGGGAACTTATTTCTTCATGGTGATTTGTAAGATTTTGTTTTTAACCTTAGAATTCAAGAATTTTATCAACATATACCTCTTCTGATTAATACTGCATGAAACTAAATCAATTCTTTCAACATTAATCAGGTTTTCATAATGAGAAAATATATTCTGTATTTATGAAAAAAAATCCCTGTTCTTCATTGTATTTATTTTCTCCCTTTAGGAATAACTGTCACTCAGAAGATAGATCTATAATGTATTCTACTAATTCTCTTATATTTTCTTCATGATCTCCAATTCCATATAATTATCTCTGTGCTTCAAGATATATTTCCCATTTGATTTTCATAGCCACCAATAATCCTCAAAAGGGACCATGTTCTTCTTCAATTTATGTAATAATTATAATAACATTTTATATTTAATATTTCTGGAAGGTTTTTGGATTTTTTTATAGTATGTTATTATATAAATCATTTGCTATTACGTGTTCAAAATGTCATCAGGGTCTCACCTATGTTGTAACTGGAAGCCAAGTGTTTTCTGAATCTTGCTTCTTTTTTAATTCTGTGGTTGCTGAACAATATTAGGCAAGTTATTTTCAAGAATTGAAAGGTGTTCCTCTGCCCTTCCAGATATGCCTGTTAAGCAGAGCAGAGTTTAACTGTGCACCTAGTTTGTAAAAGTTTAGAGCAGCTTCTTCAAACACAAAGATACTTTTTGGGGTGATGGAAATTTTCATTACCTTGATTGTGGCTATGGTTTTATGTGTATATACATATGTCAAAACTTGTTACGTTGTACACATTAGATATGTGTCATTTATTGTATTATATCTAAGTAAACATTTTTAAAAATATAGTTGTAGTAGCTTTTCTGCAAATTGTGAAGGGTGGGAGGTCTCAGTTCTGAGGAAGAAACAGATACACACACACACACACACACACACACACACACACACACACACACCCCTCCTCTATTTCAGAGTCATTCAAAATTTCAAAATTACTGACAGTGACGAGGTATGGTATAGATATAACAAAAAGTGCTGTTCAACATTAGTGAAGTCAGTAATTTTTGTATTGGCCATTGATATTCAGAAATATCAACATGTGCAAGGACTTTAATAGGCAACAAGGTGATAAGCGCATGCAACGAAGTGTGTTACTATGAGTGTGTGGCTGTGTATGAGTTAGTGGGTATAAGTTAGTGTGTAGCTTCGTTTATGTGAAGGTAGCCAAAGCATATGAGAAACCTCTGTGGATTATCTCCTGTCTGATTATGAGAGAGCTTGTTGACTCAGAGCATTTGTCCTTTTATCACCTTGACCAAGAACCTCTAATCCCATCCTCAGTACAGTAGTGCCCTCCCTGCTTTACCTCCCTAATATTTCTTCTCACCTGTCCATCCTTTAGTCAAGGTATTATGGGAGGATTTTCCCTGTAATATTTTGAGTAATTGGGTTTTGCTGCTGTCTCTTCCTTTAGATTGTATGCAGTATATTAATTAGCAGAATTGTTTTTAACTTCCATGCTATAATGTTTTGCATATATTAGTAGATAACTATTTCCATCTTTAAAATAGTAATGGTGATACCTGCCTTATCAGTTCTCAAAGGTCATTGAATTAAACAAGGATGAAATTATAAGGAAAAGTGCTTTTAAAAATGTAAAATAACATTTAAATGCAAGTAGAAATTTATAGATACTGCAAAGTATTGATGTAATAGACACTATAAGACTAAATTATAAAACAAAAGACTTTTATTTGTGTGTTGGTAGTATTTATTGATGTGAAATATTCCTCTTTCAAAGAAATCAACACTTTTGAATTGAATCTATTAAACAATTGACGATATTAAACATATTATTAACATAATGTCATATAATACTAAAAAATTATATTTTAAGGGATATTTCACAAAGTTCACAACAAAAATATCTTTGGGGGGTCACAAGTACTCTTTAAAATCTTGCTAATACTTTTTGAATCTTTTCATGTAAAGAGAACAGGAAATGTATTTTTAAACTACATTCATTTTCCAGAAACAGATATTACTTATCATCTTAACTCTCTCTTGCCTGTCAAGACATGTCACACTACTTTTTAACAGTCGAGCAAAGAGATCTGTACATAGCTATAAATTTTTATCCACTAAGTACTCATAAAGACAAAGTATATTTTTTTCTGATAACTCATAGATTTAATCCCAGATCAAATTTCCATTTCCTGTATTCCCTACAAAATTTTATGGTTTGAAAGGAAATAATACATTTTCAACCATTGGAAAGAAAATCATGTATCCCTCTGAATCTTCTTAGGTCAAAATACATCATCTCTATAAAAATTTTGTTATCTTGGTCTGGCCCGGTGGCGCACTGCTACAGTGCGCTGCTTGAGAGTGCGGTGGTGTTCCCGCCGAGGGTTCAGATCCCACATACAGACCGGTTCCCGCTCACTGGCTGAGCGAGGTGTAGGAGCAACACCGAGGGTTGCGATCCCGTTGCCGGTCCCGGTCTGGTACGGGCCCGACACTGAGGGTTGCGATCCGTTGCCAGACATGAAAAAAGACAAAAAGGAAAAAAAAAATTGTTATCTTTTTCACAGAAAAAAGTTTTTATGTTCAGGTGATGATTTATGTAAGAAAATATGGTGCTGTTATACTTTCAAGAGATAGAGACAAAAAACCCCGTTTATTTATATTTCTATATTATGAGATAAAGAATAAAATTAAAACTCATTGTTTCATTTCACATAATAGTGATAGCCAATCATGTTAGTCTTTATCACCTTTTATTATTTCTAACATGTTTAAATGAGCCAAAATACTGACTAGATTAAGGAAAATAAAATGTACTTTTAGTTACTTACATAGTGGTGAAGGTGAGGATTAAATGGCAGAAGATTTTGTGAAACAGAATGTTACAGGACTCCAAAGGGAAACTTTCTTCGAAGTTTTTATTGTGTATAAGTCTTTTCATTTTATCCAAAGTATGTTCCATTGATCCCTGGTTTTTAGAGAAAATATATCTTTACCTATACTTATATCTGTATCAATCATCAATTTTTGTCTATATCTATCTATGAAAGGAAATTTCAGTCATCTCAGTATTTTTTTTTTTTCATTATTTTTGCTCAGACTCCATTTTTTGTTACAGGTAACACCTATGCAAATTACATAACACACTTTTGAAAATGACACGCAATTTGTAAACTTTTAAACTTTTAAACTTTGAAGTGATATTTTGATTCCAACAAAAGTTTGGATTATTTGTATACGTAAGATATTTTTTTTTCCATTTTTTTCAAATTTGTAGGAAATTTAGGCTATAAATCCTAAAGAATGGAACCGTTTGGAAGAAGTGGTATAATAAGCTAATTAAAGAGCCTCCAGTAAATAATAAGAGATGTAAATAATGTGAATTATATGTAAATTCCTGTCACAAATAAGGTGTCCTCCTGGCTGTGGATATTCAATACATCATTTTTCCTATAGTTTTATTTGTATTTCTAAGAACTCACAGCCAGTCATGTTAGTCGTCATCACCTATTATTATTCCTAAAACGTTTAAATGAGCCAAATACTCATTTTTCAATTGTCTCTCAAATTAATATATGAGAATGCATATATGTGTATGTGTATATTTGTGTGTGCTTGCACACATCACATATATATGTGTATATACATATTTATAATGGCTACAAAAGAAGCTATCATGTATATTTATAAGATTCTGAATGAAGTACTTTTTCCCCGAATAAAGCACTTTTAACATTTTATTTTGAATGTCAAAGCATATTAAAAAAAGAAAAAAAAATGGATAATTGCCGAAGAGCCTCCAGAGCAAGGTGTATTGGGAAGGAAAAGCTTCTTACACATATCCTAACACTATTTTGGCACGTGTATTACAAAGCAGATATCTTTACTATGTAGAACTGTTTCTTCCACTCCAAAACTGTCTGTATGTCATTACTTTCCAAAGTTTTAACAGTTTCTCACTGATAAGCTACAGGAAAGAAGGAGGTGAAGAATCACCTTTATTTTACCAAGATTTTTTGAAGCTATTGCACACTTAACACCTCCATAGGCAGAATTTTGGTGAGGCAACAAGAATTACTTATGTAAAAGTTTTACCTGTGCTAAACAAAAAATAAAAACAATGGGGGGAAAAAAAGCCAGCCCTTATGTGTTGGAAATTGTATGTGAATCCAGTACGTTAGGTACTATGTGCGGATCTCACTATATATGATAACAAGGTATATAAACATTGTACTCTAGATTAAATCTCAGCTTGGAAGTGTTTGCACCCTTCTTTATACTAGTGGTCAAGTGGTCATGGAGTAAGTTCAATGTTCCCTAGTTGCAAAAGAGACTACTTAATGGATTCTTTTAGTCTGGTGCTCATAATATTGTTTCTCATGAAGATTTTTTCTTTCCTTCTTTTTCTTTTCGTATTTTTTTTAACTTCATTTCTTTTTTTTTCTTTTTTTTATTATTTTTATTTTGTCAATATACAATGTAGTTGATTATTATGTCCCATCACCGAAACCTCCCTCCCTCCTCCCTCTCGCCCCTCCCACCCAAGTATGTCCCCTCCATTTGCTTGTTGTAAGAACTTCAAAAAAAAAAAAAAAATTGTGGTTGTTATATCTTCCTCTCCCCCACCCCCGTTTTTTTTTGTTGTTGTTGTTTGTTTGTTTTTTTGTGTGTGTGTGTGAGTGTGTGTGTGTGTGTGTGTGTGTGTGTGTGTGT
>NW_007732060.1:0-1043 GCF_000696425.1 Galeopterus variegatus | reverse complement strand
AGGTGTCCAGTCTCTCCCACTGCCGGGTGTGAACTCCTCGGGGGAGGGTCCCTTAGCACACAGTTCCTCTTTGACTCCTCCTAGCAGGGGTCGGCCCTCCGGGAGAGCTCTCCGGTAGCTTCAATGTAGCTCCAGAGCACTCCAGGCTCCCCTCTCCCCACCTGATATCAGTTAGGGGTTCTTCCAAACTGAGGCCCCCAAAGATGAAATATGCCTCCTGGAAACAGGGAGTTTACCTGGGGCCGACGCCCAGGGTGTGGTGGAGAGACGTTCTGGGTGGGCTCCTCTTCCCTGACCTCCCGACTCTGGCTGGGGGCTCCCCACGCTAACAGCCCCGTCAGAGATCCCCGGGGGAGAGCGGGATTGTAGGCCGGTCCACAGGCCCCAGGGTGCCCTGCGTTGAGGTAAGCAAATGGCACGTCTCAGTGACGAGCTGTGCCAAGCAGAAATGGCTGGCCTGCCTGCCCTAAGCTGGCCGTCTCCACCCCCACCCGAGAAAATGGAGGCAGCTCTGTTGTGGGTGCCTGGCCTGTTGTGGTAGGCGGGAGCCAGGCGGCCGGGGAGCAGTCAGGCTTTGCCCCGCAAGTGGGGCTGGGCTGGGGGTGATTCACAGAGCTTGTAGAGTTGGGCCGGTCTGGTGCATTCCACTCCATTTCTGTATCGTCTCTGCTGACTTACTTGACCTTTGTTGTCTCGGCGTGCTTGCTCGAACCCGCAGCAGGGGTTGGGCGCTCTCAGGAGTCTTCTTTTGTCTCGGCCCTAAATCCTCAATCCTGTTGTTGCTTGTTTGTCGTTGTAGGTTCATTGTTGAAAGATTTATTCGTTTTTTGTTGCTCTTGGAAATGCAAATAGTACTCTGGTATCACAGCGCACACTTCTCAGGGTCGCGCTGTCTCCTGGCACGGCCGCTCCAGACCTGTCGCCATCTTAAAAGCCATATTTGAGTATTTTAAATCTGAAGATAACCTGAGGCAGGAGTCAACTGATCAGAAATGTGATTCAGTCCTTCATCCTCTCAACAGGTCTGCAGATGAATTGAACTA
>NW_007732059.1:140094-141967 GCF_000696425.1 Galeopterus variegatus | reverse complement strand
TGAGCCCTGGCCAGAGCCTGGCATGGGGGGCTAGAGCTAGGGGCCTGGGGTGCACTTGGGGTTGGGCTTTGAGGCATGCGTTCAGGGCAGCTCTGTGGTTTACGACGCAGCATCTCAGGTTCCTGCCCGTTCCCTGACTCAGCTCACTGCTCCAGACCAAGTCAAACAGATCAGACAGAAAGTTCCCTGGGCCCGTCCACACCTGGAGTCTTCACCCAATGGGACACAGACTCTGGATGGAGGGGACTGGAATTCCACAAGTGCATGCCGTTCACTGTCTAGCCTCTCTAAATCACCTTCTGCTGCCAGAATAAGCTTTATCTCTGGTCATAAAAAGAAAGCTATGCTGAAGCCTCCTGACGCCTGCAGCCTGGCCCAGAAAACGCAGGCAGAAGAGAGGAGGCTTTCAGTTCGGCAATCAGGACAGAATTGGGCAGAACCTGGAGAAGGCCCCATGCTCAGGTTGCCTGTCCCGGGACCACAGAGCAGATGAGAAGCAGCGTCCTGGACCACCAGGCAGCCGGGCCACGGCTGGGCTGCTGCCCGGCCCAGGTCCCAGACAGTCGCTCAGCTCCAGATGGCCAGTGCTGCTGTCCAGTCTGCAGGTGAGGAAGAAGGCACCTCTGAGCCCCGGAGACAGCGGCCACCACAGAATCGCAGCGTGGGGAGACCAGCGCTGCCACTGCCCTGCGGAGGCCCGGAGGCCCACGTCCCAGCAGGCCCCAGCAGCTAGCCCTGAACTTGCTTCTGTCGCCTTTAGGGGAGCTCCAGTGTCCCACATGAATGTGTGGAGGAGCCGGGCAGGACTGGCCACCTTGCCGGCGGACCCAGTGCAAACAAAAACCGTTCAAAGTTTTCAAAAATTTCTCAAAATCATCTTGCTCAAAAATTATCAAGAATTTCAAGACCACAGCCATAGGGCATTAAACCAAGCCAGCCCCTCTGAGCTCACGCAGCTGCCCGGTCTCATGGGAGCCTGGCCCTGGGGGGAATTTGACTCCTTGGCCGCTGCCCTCAGGGCCCTTAGTACTGGAGGGGATAAGATGGCATCTTCGCTGGGACACCACTTCATCACTGGGGACTTTTACAGTCAGATACTGCCTCTGAGGGCTTCCACTTCATGCACCTCATTGCCAGATGTGGACACAGCCAGGTGTGGACAGATGGCCGGGGTGGGGGCCTGAAGGCAGGAAGAGCCCCCTCAGCCTGAGAGCACCTGGACTTGCAAGCTGGCTTCCCGCCCAGCATGTTCCCACAGGACTGCAAGGAGGCTCTGGGGGCCCGCTCTGCTCCGAGACCTGGAGAAGGCTGGAGTAGCCCCTCGGAGTCCAGGGTGGACCGTCCCTCCTGGCTGCATCATCGAGCCGGGAGCCTGAGCTGGGACTCAGGCCGGGCATCCTTGGGGAGCAGACGGGGGAGCCTGCCAGCAGCTCTGTGACAGTGACACACGCCGTTCTCCATTCTCACGGGCTGCCTGGGCCCCTCCCCTGCTCATGGGGGCATCACCATGGTCTCTGAGAGGAATCGGGCCTCAGCCCCATCTGGGCTCAGACATGTCCTGGGAGATCCCAAAAGGCTGAAGTTGGAGGAGACCCCCGAGTCCCTCCCTCCTGGGCACAGCAGTTCAGCCTGTCATGGAAGACAGAGCCCGCAGAGGCTGGAGGGTGCACAGCACCCCTTCTGCTCTGCAGCCCCCACCCTGCTCAGCACCACCTCAGCCACCCCTGGAAGCAAAGCCCAGGGCTGAAGCAAGGGCCACACGGGGGCGAGGGGCAGGAACACCCCGAGTTCGGTGAAGGCAGAGCAGAACCGGCCCCCCTCGAAGGCCCGGAGCTCTGTGAGGAGCGGGGAAGCTCGGAAGCAGCCTGGTGGC
>NW_007732059.1:129747-139201 GCF_000696425.1 Galeopterus variegatus | reverse complement strand
CCAAGACTCAGGGGCACATCTGGTGAGGGTCTTCTTCTTGGTGGGGACTCCACAGGGTCCCGTGGTGACCAGGGTATCTCATGGCGAGGAGGGGAAAGCGTTTCCACATTGTCACTGTCTGTCCTTCTGCAGCCTCCAGAGTCACTCCCTGACAGCCCACTCACCCATGACCCCATTAATTCACTGACCCATGAGTGGACTAGTTCACTCATGAGAGCAGGGTCCTCACAACCCAATCACTGCCTCATCACACTGCCACGTTGGGGACCGAGCTTCCACATGAGCTTTGGAGGGGACGAGCATTGAAGCCACAGCATCCAGCAATTCCACTTACGGGAATTCATGCTGAGGAAATGGCTGTGGATGTGCGTGGACACTTTGCTGGCGGAGGCCATCATGGTATTGTTTGTAATAGTCAAAGTTTGAAAAGCACCTGAATGTCTGGGGCTGGAGGATTCATCAAGTGAACTGGGCTCCACCCACACCATGAAATGCCACGAGCCCCTCAGAAGGACCTTGGAGGCATATCTGTCCGTGGGAAGGTGCCCCGTGCGGCATTCAGGGAAAAGCCAGTGACACGCTGCACATGGCTCCTCAGGCCTGCTGACACCACTCAGTGAGGAAGTGGGCTCTGGCAGTGACATCATGTGCCAAGGGCCCGGGGCCAGCAAGGACGGAAGCCCGGGGCCTGGGGTCCACGCTGCAGCCCCTCCAGAGAGAGACACAGAGCAGGGAGGGCAGCGGGCGGGGGCTGCGAGGACAGAGCCCCTGGGATGGGAGGGTCGGGGCAGTCGTGCTCCGTCCACCTGACACTGGCCCGTGCATTCTGCGCTAGAATGTGTCCCTCCCACGTTCTGAATAGGAAGGGAAGTGGATTTTATTCCAACACCTTGTCTGTCATGCATTTTACACTTCATGACAAATTTCCACTTGGAACATTTCTTTCCAGCACATCTACTTTTTTATAAAAAGCCACTGGGTTCTTTACGCACCTTGGAGCCAGCAATTGTCCTGGGGAAGCCCTCCTGGGAGGGCCGCCTCCTCAGCAGGGTGAGTGCTGGGTGGGTGTTTGTAAACTCGGAATCACAGTGACAGAGGCACGTGCACAGCTCAGGAAGCAGCGAGCTCCTCGCGTCAGTGCCGCGTGGTGGGCGGCAGCACTGAAGACCCCCCGGTTTTGAACAAATTTCAATGCATGAAAGACTGTGTATGGAATGATGCTTTACACGTAATTATTTCAACTGCTCTGTTTGTACGTGCGTGTGTCAATGCATGTGCGCACGTGCACACGTGTGCATGCGAGTACGTGTGCGCGTGCGAACCCCCAAAAGAGACGTACCAAAGAGGTCGCTGTGATTCCTGCCTGGCAGGTGTGATTGTGGGTGATTTTAATTTTCTTTTTAGATTTTGCTCACGTTTTCTTCACACTGTGTGAGGAGCAGCTACTGTTTTTACAGTGAGGGCAGGAGGGGGACGGGGAGGGGCTGGCCAGGCGGCCGTGCCAGGGTGGGCTCGGCACCGCGTTTCTGGGAAGCGGACGTGCTTTAGGGCCTGGCTTACGGACAGCGCCCCGGCTTCAAGGAAGGGCGCTAGCGTCTCCGGTACGGCCACTCGCACCTCACTGTGGCAGCACGTGTGAGCATCACACACGGGCCCAGCCCTGCACGCTGACGCTCTCACCCCTCGGGTCATGAGCGTCCCCAAAGGGGCTCGGGGTGTGCAGAGGGGGTCCTTTGAGCTCAGGGGGTCCACGCTGTGCCCCGACAGGCCCAACCTGATTCCCTTCACAGGAGAAGGGTGCCCCTGGCCTCCTCCAAGCCCTCTGAGCCCCCACACTGTCCCTGCACCCCTCGCCCCATCACTCTCTCACCTCATTACCCCTCGCCCACTCACCCCTGCACGGACACCAGCAAATGTGGAGCGGGGTGGGGCTCGGCAGGGAGAACCTGGGCCCATTGGGCTGCTCCTCCCCTGCTCCCGTCCCAGGCAGCAGCTGGGGCGTGGCTTGGGCATGGCAGACACACCAAGAGGGGACGAGGCAGGCGAGGGCTCGGGATGAGCAGACGCCCCCTCCTCTGGGTTCCCCTGAAAAGGCTGTCCGGACCCCTGAGCTCTCCTTTGAGGTTAGGGTGGGGGTAACATTCCTGCCCATCTTTTCTGCACCCAGGGGGCCCTGGACGCATGTCCTGGATTTGTGGTGAGCTGGGTGCCCCAGAGGTTGCTGGTGGCCTCTGTACTCTGGGGTGCCAGTGGGACCCAAACCCAGGGGACCCCCTTGGAGGTTTCTCAATGCTCTGGAAAAATGTAAGGGCCCTTCTCACATCTCAATTTTCCCTGTGAGCTTCATGGAGCCTGCTGGCTGGAGCTGAGTGTCAAGTGCCTGCACCAGAACACGCGCCTGGGGGCTCTGACTGGTGAGGGGGCTAGTCATTGAGTTGAGCTGGTTATCCCAAGATACATAAAAACAAGGGTCACTCTCACCTCTCGGCGCTTTCCCCTGAAGTGTGGAAGGCTCTCCCTGGCCATGCTGCAGTGGGCAGTGGGTCTTCCCTGGTCTGTCCAGTGGCAGAGGCTATGACAGTGATGCTGTAAAAGGTCCCAGCAGCACCCACTGGCCCAGCCCCTCCGTGCTGAAAAGTCCCTCAGTGGGACACAGCTGCAGCCACCCCTCTGCAGAGGCCTTGGTGCTGGGAGCACCTGGCAGGGAGGGGACTTGGTGGCCCCTACACAGGGTGGCCACGGATAGCAATTTAAAATATCAAAATTAAAGCAAAATGAAACATGAATTTCAGGTCAACAAGAAGTAATTTTTTTAGTGTAAGTCTGTCCCATGCAACATGTGGACAGACTTACACTAAACAACGATTCATTGTTGATCTGAAATTTGAATGTAACTGGGGATCCTATATTTTATGTGGCAGCCCTCCCCTCCCTGCCCCACCCCTGCCCTCGGCTGTCATCCAACTCTAAACCTTACAGTCTCTTGTCCCTAAGCTGTAGCCCTGATGACCCAGGTCCAGGACAGAGAAGGGACCTGGGGGACCCAGGAAGGTCATGGCAGCAGAGGAGGTGGGAGGTGGTGTGTGTTCTGCTGCTCCTTGCAGCCTGGAAATGCACCCCCAGCCCCTCTGCTGGGCTCCTGTGGTGGTCAGGGTCCTCCAGGGAGACAGAAGCAGCAGGAAGTGTGAGTGTGTATGTGTGTGTGCGTGTGTGTAGAGCATGTATATATAGTGTACATCCACAGAGAGTATATATTTAGTGTTTGTGTGTCTATGAACATGCACAAGAGAGGTAGAGAGCGACAGAGACATGGATTTACTTTAAGGAGCTGGCTCACGTGGCTGGGGTGAGATCTGCAGGGCAGGCTGGCAGCTGGGGACCCAGGGAAGAGCTGATGTTGCAGCTCAAGCCTGAAGGCTTCCTGGAGGCAGAATCCCCTCCTCCTTGGGGGACCCCAGTCTTTTCTTCTAACGCCTTTAACTGATTGGGTGAGACCCATCCACATTAGGAAGGGTCATTAGCTCCACTAGAAGTCCACAGATTTAAATGTTAATCTCATGTAAGGAACACCCTCACAGCAACAGCTGGCAACAGCACACACGAGACAGAGTGTGGCCAAGCCAAGGTGACACATGAAATTCACCATCACAGCCACTGCTGCAGTCTCATGTTGGCGTCCTCCCAAGTTCACGTGTTGGAACTTAATCCACAAGGTGATGGTGTGAAGAGGTGGGACCTGCCATTATGAATAGGATTTGTGCCTTCATGCAGACTGCCCCCCAGCCCGCTTCCACCTTTTCCTGCCACGTGAGGACACAGCAAGGAGGCATCATCTTGGAAGAAAATCTGCTGCTGCCTGTACTTTGGACTTCCCAGCCTCCAAAACTCTGAGCAGTAAAAATTCTATTTTTTATAAATTACCCAGTCTAAGGACGGTCTCCATCCTCAGGACAGTCTGCCACGGGGCCAGCCACTGACTGCACACAACTGGGGGACCACGCACGTGAGCAGAGAAAGGCCAGGGTCCTGCTCCCCATGCATTTGCAGCACTCATGCTGAGACACAGACCCAGACACGACATCAGTCCTCCTCCCACACTACCCTTCCAGGCTCCTGTCTCAGAGAAGTCCCCCCACTCCACCCCGGCCTCTCTGGGGCCAAAGTCTTGCAGGCCAGCCACCACCTGGCTTTACAGCCTTGTGACGCCCCACCTGGTACTCAAGGTGGCTACATTAATTTGAACAAAGACCAGTCCTCACCATCAAAGCCATCTTTCTGCTTTTGCTTCCAGAACCAAAGAAAGATCCGCTTCTCAGACTGGTGGAATTGGAGCTCAACTGGACTCCATAACAATTGCATAATGGAGTGGCCCCTCCCCAGGGACACTCACGTGGAGGGAGGTCTGATAGCCCTTTACTGCAGAAGACTTCCAGTAGGAGAGTCGACGCCGCAGCCTCTTGCTGTTTAATTCCTGCTCTGTGAGGCTTGGGAGGGAGGGCCGCGGGCAGCATGGGGGGTAAGGGGGTGCCCTTGGCTGACCCACGTGGGCTGCGCAGGGCGGAGGGGGCGAGGGTGGGGCCCAGCCGCATGCAGACCCCAGTCCGGGTGCATGCACTGCAGCCAAAGCTGCTCGTTCCTGTCAGTGTCCAGCTGGTGTCTTTTTTATCCTTAGTCCAGTATTAGCCGAAAGGGAAATGCTTTTTGTTTAAAATGTTAACTATGTAAATTCTGCATGTTTTAATTCTTTCATTTGCCTCTAAGGCAGACATATTCCAATTGGCAAGGAGGAAAATCTATATATTGGATCAAACTTGCAAATTTGCAGATTTGCATCTCTCTCTGTGACTCAGGCCTGTCCCTGTCGTGGTGGGGAGCAGGGGAGGGGAGGGGAGGGTGGCAGAGCCTGTGTGGGTCAAACAAGGGGCTGCGCAATCGATCCCAGGCACTGCAGCCTGCTCTCTGCCTGTCACTCCCGCTTCTGCCGGGTCCCAGCTCCCTTCCTGCTTGGGGGGGGGAGGGGTTGGGCATGGCTGCCTCTGCCAGGCACAAGGTGGCGGCCACATCTACTTCCCACACAGAAGACCACGTGAGACTCCCTGTGTGTGTGTGTGTGGGGGGTCATCTCTGCCCTTCCAGCTCCTGGGGCCCCTCTGGGCATCCCCAGCCCTGGTGCTGGTGGCTGCTCCCCTGCCCTTGGGTCCAGGTCCTTTGGAGGCTCTGCAGAGTGGTGCCCAGACCTGGTGAGGGCTGAGTCCCTGCTGATCTCTGCTCTGTGCTGCAGCCATACGTCTGCAGCACGGGCGCTTCCCTGGGCTGCTTCTCCTGGGCCTGGGCCTTGAATAGGAGGCCAAGAAGGGACCTTCATCCTACCCTGCATGATACCTGCAGCCGGGAGGCGCACTTGCTGTCCCCTGGAGAGAGGTGGCTGTAGCCACAGGGCCAAGTCCTCACACGCACTGAAGGGGGCCCCGTGGCTGGCACTCCTTTCCCTGCCTACGGCTCAGCCTGAGACCCCTACCAGGACCCAGAGCCATTCCTGGTCTCCAAGGTCTGCAGGAACCAGGATCCCTGTGAGAATTTCAAACATGAGAAAGCACCTCCTCAAAGCTTGTGGGGCTGGATGCCGCATGGGGACATGCATGGTGAACACGTCCCGTCACCATCCATGTGTGGGGGGGACACCGACGGACCATAGGAGGAGGCCAGGCAGGGGCAGGGGGCAGCAGGAAGCTTCCAGGACCACCTCTTGACCTGGAGGCACCATCACTTCCTGTTCAGGGACCCTCACTCACCTGCCAGGCACGCCTGGCCCGCCGAGGGCCATGCCCCCCAGGGCTCTGGGCCAGGCCAGGCTCGGCCATGACTGCAGCAGGCTGGTCCCGCCGCTTTTGGCTAAAGGGAGTTCACTGGAGGCCTGGGCCTCTGCAGGGCAACACCGCCGGCCACACAGCATGCTTGGTGCCTGTTGGAAGCTGCAGGCCCACAGAGACACACTCAGTACACACACATCACACGCATGCCCCAACACACACGAACACCCTGACTCACCCAGACAAGTGCCTCAGATGCACAGACCCAGGACCCTCAGACACGCCCCACAAAGACCCCAAATACACAGGCTCATGCCCCCACATACAAACCCCATCACAGACACACAGCCCGCACACCCCCACTCTCACACCACACACAGACACACAATACACCTTCCCGCTCACTCGCTGCAGTCTCCTGGGGACAGGCAGGCACACCTGGAGGCTGCCTATGGTTTCCTAGGAAACGCTGTCACCACTGTGGCATCGCAGAGTCTCAGAGGACCCTTCAGCACATGGTGGACAAACCTCCAGGAGCCCCCTGGGGACAGGCAGGCACACCTGGAGGCTGCCTATGGTTTCCTAGGAAACGCTGTCACCACCGTGGCATCGCAGAGTCTCAGAGGACCCTTCAGCACATGGTGGACAAACCTCCAGGAGCCTACCCTGGGGCTCAGGCAGCAGGTGGACATGGGCCAGATGCAGAAGAGATGCCCAGTTGAGGGCCCCAGGTGGGTGGGGGACAGCCCTGAGAGACAAAACGGGGTGGGCGCAGCCCTTCCCCACCAGAGTCCCTGTGCACTCAGACCTCTGTCACCCCTCGTGCCACATCCTAAAACCAGAGTAAGAGGCCCACCACACCCCACCACTGCCTACCTCTTTTAGCCAGGCTGGGTGGCAGCCCAGGTCGGCTGTGCCCACAGGGTGGAGTCCCTTTGTGAGAAACCTGCTTTCCTGGGGATAAAAGCAGCCACTGGAAGAAAGAAGGATCCAGGAAGAAAGTTGGGGCCTGGAGCCCGGCTCGTCCAGGAGAAGGGGCTGGATGGGGACCCAGAGCCAGGGAGTCTGGCCTGTCTAGTAAGGAGCTGACATCTGCGCGTGAGAGGTTGAAATGGGAAGCACTTTTCCTGGGCAGGGGGCTTGTCCTGGGCCTTCATTGGGGCCAGATGAGGGACTACCTCCTGAGGCCCTGCACTGGCAGCTGGCCCACGCTGCCCTGCCGAGCACCCTTGGGTGTGCATCCAGGTGTCCAAGTACTAATGGAGGCCAGGACAGGCCAGGAGGGTGAGAGAGGACCCCAGGCATGCCTGGAACATGTAGAGGGGATGGTCCATGCTGTTCCATGGCCACCAGGCTGCAGGGAACAGAGCTCAAAAGAGCATGCCAGGGCCTACACTTGGGGCTGTTTGTGGATGTCGGGGAGGGACAGCCAGGATCAGAAGGATGACTGTGGAAAGCTGGGGCAGGCAGTGGACCCCTGTCCTTCTCACTGAGGGAGTCTCAGCACACCCTGCATGCACTGGCCCCTCAGCCCAGAGCCAGGCCCCATTGTGGAGGGGGTGGGGGCACCATGGAAGGGACAGGGACATGTAGTGACCAAGCCCCTGGGTGCAGGTTGACATTTAAGTCCTAGCTGACAAACTGGGGGATCTCCCTTAGGTTGATGGTGATGATGGTGATGATGATGGTGATGGTGGTGATGATCATGGTGATGGTGATGATGATGGTGGTGATGGTGGTGATGATGCGACAGGCCACCCAGTCCCCCAATTCTGCTTCTCTCCTGCACCAGGCACCAGCCCTCAGTTCCAGGGAGGGAGACACTGATGGTGGTTGGGGCTCTGAGCTCAGGCTGGGCTGCCAGGCTGGTCCTGAGTTCCTGGATGTGGGGAAGGGAAGAGGACACCTGGAGTCCTCAGAGAAAGGAGGTCAATACAACGGGGGCAGAAAATGAGATGAGCAGGCTAGGGCAGGAGATCGAGAGCAGGAGAGGGCCTGGGGAGGAGGTGTGAGCAGAGACCCTGGGCAGCTGCTCTGGCCTGTCCTGAGGCTGACCTCGAGGGCATTGCCCCCATGCACAGGCAGAGCTAGTGAGGACATGCTGAGGAAATTCACCAACCCTCGGGGCCCGCTCCTGAGTCTCCTGTTGGAGGCCTTTTCCACTCTCTCCAAAGGCAGCGTTCTTCCCTCCTCCGAACTGTGTGTTTGTCCACACAGCATGCGCTTCCTGAGGTATGAGGCTTGCAGGACAGGAGCTAGGCCCAGGCCCAGCCCACTAGGGGAGTCTCAGCACACCATGCACGCACTGGCTCTGCAAGGCTCGTGGCACCAGTGGCTATTCCTCCAGAGCCCACCTCACAGGCTCAGAGCCTTCCAGGGAGGCAGGCACACAGGACACACCAGGAATCTGGGATGAGTGTGATGGTGACAATGATTATGACAATGTGATGATGATGATGGTGATGATGATGGTGATGGTGATGATGGTGATGGTGATGATGATGATGGTGACGGTGATGATGATGGTGACGATGATGATGGTGACAGTGATGATGGTGATGGTGATGATGGTGATGGTGATGGTGGTGGTGGTGGTGGTGATGGTGGTGATGATGGTGATGATGGTTATGATGATGATGGTGATGATGATGATGGTGACAGTGATGATGATGGTGATGGTGGTGTTGGTGGTGGTGGTGATGGTGGTGATGATGGTGGTGGTGATGGTGGTGCTGATGATGATGATGGTGACAGTGATGATGATGGTGATGGTGGTGTTGGTGGTGGTGGTGATGGTGGTGATGATGGTGGTGGTGATGGTGGTGGTGATGATGATGATGGTGACAGTGAAGATGATGGTGATGGTGGTGTTGGTGGTTTTGGTGATGGTGGTGATGATGGTGGTGGTGATGGTGGTGCTGATGATGATGATGGTGACGGTGATGATGATGGTGATGGTGGTGATGGTGATGGTGATGGTGGTGTTGGTGGTGGTGGTGATGGTGGTGGTGATGGTGGTGGTGATGGTGGTGTTGGTGATAGTAGTGTTGGTGGTGGTGGTGATGATGGTGATGATGGTTATGATGATGAGGGTGATGGTGATGATGGTGATGGTGGTGATAATGGTGGTGGTGATGATGGTGGTGATGATGGTGGTGGTGATGATGATGGTGATGATGGTGTTGGTGGTGTTGGTAGTGGTGGTGATGGTGGTGATGATGGTGGTGGTGATGGTGGTGGTGATGATGATGATGGTGACGGTGATGATGATGATGATGATGGTGATGATGGTGATGGTGGTGATGATGGTGGTGATGGTGATGGTGGTGTTGGTGGTGGTGGTGATGGTGGTGATGATGGTGGTGGTGATGGTGGTGTTGGTGATAGTAGTGTTGGTGGTGGTGGTGATGATGGTGATGATGGTTATGATGATGATGGTGACGGTGATGATGATGATGATGATGGTGATGATGGTGATGGTGGTGGTGATGGTGGTGGTGATGATGATGGTGATGATGATGATGGTGACAGTGATGATGATGGTGATGGTGATGATGGTGATGGTGATGGTGGTGTTGGTGGTGGTGGTGATGGTGGTGATGATGGTGGTGGTGTTGGTGGTGGTGGTGATGGTGGTGATGATG
>NW_007732059.1:104995-128812 GCF_000696425.1 Galeopterus variegatus | reverse complement strand
TTGGTGGTGGTGATGGTGGTGTTGATGATGGTGGTGGTGATGGTGGTGGTGATGATGGTGGTGGTGATGGTGGTGGTGATGATGGTGGTGGTGATGGTGGTGGTGATGATGGTGGTGTTGGTGGTGGTGGTGATGGTGGTGATGATGGTGGTGGTGATGGTGGTGGTGATGATGGTGTTGGTGATAGTAGTGTTGGTGGTGGTGATGATGATGGTGATGATGGTTATGATGGTAACAGTGGTGTTGATGATGAAGATGGTGATGGTGATGATGATGGTGGGGAAGATGATGGTGATGAAGAGGATGGGTAGCTGCACACCTGCAGCTAACTTCTTAGGTCTGCAGCCTGCCACTGGCAGTGCCCCCTAACACTTGCTGGACCCTAGGCACCTGCATGCTGGTTGCTGCACTGCTCTCTCCCAGCTCTCAGGCAGAAATTCTCCTAGTCATGGGAAGACATTGAAATCCAATCGATGTACCTGTTGTGTGGAGGGCCTTTTGCAAAGACTAATTGACTTCTCCTAATTAACCTGTTTTCTGTCAATGTGAGATAATTGAATTCACTCTGAACCAGCTGTATGAACAGCACAGTCAGAACCCACTTGGCCACAGGTAACTGTGGAGATTTCAGAAACAACACCCTTGGTTTTACAAATGATTTTTCAATCCCTTTGGGCATATGTTCTGATTCACAGGCTTTCAATGTTTTTCTAGAGCAGGTATCCTTAATTCAGGAGGTCTGTGAACTTGGACAAGAAAAAATGGCATCTCTACTTTCACTAGGCTGCAAATGACATCTGGTGTTCCCGTCAGGAGTGCCGCAGTCCCCAGGCTCTGCCTCTCGTGGAAATACAGGTGTGTTTGCGTCACTTTGCAGTGCTGCAGACGTCTCAAACACCATCTGTGCCATGAAACCTCAGCACCTCGGTGGCTGCAGATGCTGGGCTTTGGCGTCCGATGCAGTGTGGGACCCACACAGCCCCACTTTACACATCTGCTTTGCTACAATTTTGACAGCTAGTTTACTATAACTGGTTTTCTTTGTAGTCTAATGTGTTTTTATCCATTTAAAACAATAATAAATGGGTTGAGCACAAAGGATTTTTAGGGCAGTGAAACTATTCTGTACTGTGATAGTGGACACATGTCATTGTGCGTTTGTAGAACCCATAGAACTGTACAACACTGACAGTAAACCTGCGGACGTTAGTTAATAACAATGTGTCAACACTGTCTCATCGATTGTACCAAGTGTACCGCACCGGTGTCGGGTGTGAATAACAGGTCAAACTGTGTGGGCGGGTGGTATATGGGAACTCTACCTGCTCAATTTTCTCTAAACCAAAAACTGCTGTAAAAATAGTTATTAATTTTTTAAAAGTCTATTGATTATGAAAAATTATTCCCAGGCTGCCAATCCCCCACCCCCACCCCACTCAAACACACACACACCAAAGCACCGCAGATGTCCTGGGACAGCCGGCCCTGGCTCAGGCCAGCCAAGCCCCTTACCAGCTGGCCTGTAGCCCTTGCCCACTGGAACAGGCAGCAGTGTTTGTCTCTGCAAACTGTGAATGGGGCTGGACATACTTGGGGACTCCGCAGATCCTAGTTCTATAGCCAGTTACAGCCAGGACAGTGAACCCCTCTGGGCTGGCCTGCAATTCAGCATAGACACAACTCACATGCATACGTACACATGTGCCTAACGTCGCAAGCCGTCCCACTCCATGACACGCCCAGCATGTTCCATTCCCACTTACAGGATCTGAAATACTTTTTTAACCTAAATAGTTTCCACTCTGAAAGGACACCTGGTTTAATCTCAGCCTTTACATTCAGAGTAATTAAACCAAAAACTTCTGGAAAGAGACAAGGTATTTTGAGTTTCTACATCAATATTTAACATTTACCTAACATTCCAGCTACTGCCCTGATGGGTAAAACCATTTCCACTCCCAGTATATACTGACTCAACCACAAACCTCCAGAGAAAGAGATGTATTTTCCTGTGAACGATCAACCATGCTGTCTGTCTTAGATACATACTTAGACAGGATCTTCCCCCATTTTAAAATCTCAGAGCCAAATTCAGTTCAACAAGTAAGCTAAATGATTACTCTAGAGCTAATGCGTTTGAAGTTGGAACTTAACACATTAAACATCTTGGGAAAAAAAATACATGAAGCAGAAAGGAAGGATTCCACTAGAACTAAGCCCAGAAGTGGCATTTCATTTGCAGGGAAATGTTACCAATCAGCAGAAGCTTTGCCATATGAAACATGACAGGACGGGACATTGGCAGTTTCACTCAATGAGACTGCAGTTCTGTATGTCCCCTTCTGCAGAAACCAAGCCACATACAATGAGATCAGGCCGGCGGGGACAGGCCAGGGCTGGCATGGAGCCCCTGCATGCTTTATGCCCGCCCAGATGCACTGTGGGGGCTCAGCCAAGGAAGCAGGGGAGAGAAAACAGTCAAAGCCAGGCGATGTGTCTGGGGTGAACCACCCACAGCCTGTGGGGCCCCCAGCTCGGGCTTTGGGGCTTCTGGGGCCTCGCAGCTGAATTGCAGGCCACAAGGCCAGGGACAGGCTGCGGGAGCGGGCCTCATCCCGTCACCCGCCTTCCCAGCCTCTGCGGGTCAAGTTCCAACAGGCAGCAGGGCCCTACTCACCACATGGGCAGCGCTGGCCAGGGACCACCCAAAGGGCTGGAGTGGCCACAAGGAGATGGATGGCCAGAATGTGACTCTCAACAGTGCACCAGCTGGGCTGTCCCCGGGGGCTGCGCACCTCCCATCTGTAGTCCCTGCCCCTGCCCTTCCAGCAGCGGCTCCAGCAGGGTGGGGTGGGGTGGGTGTCCTGGAGTCCTGCCAGGTGAGGCAGCAGGGCCACGGGCCAGGAGCTCAGCATTTCAAACGGCTGCTCTTTAGACCAAAGCTGCATCTGGGCCACATCAAATCACCTGAGACGCCATGAAGGGGATGCAAATCATCGTGACCCATAGGACCCCAGGTGCACACCCAAGAGAAATGAAAGCACACGTCCCCACAGAAACTCGTGCATAAGCATTCACGGCAGCTTCGTCCCAAGTAGCCAAAGAGCAAGCAGCCCGACATGCACCAGCTATGGACGTGTGAATGCAATGCAGCACGTCCATGCGGTGCAGTGTCACTCAGCCACAGAAGGGGGTGAAGTGCTGCGCACGCGGCCGCACAGCACACGCGAAAACACTGAGCCGCGTGGGAGAGGCCAGGTGCGAAACCGCACGCTGCACGCTCCTGTGTGCATGAGACATCCAGTGGGCAAATCCCAGGTGGATGCGTGGTGGCCTAGGGCTAGGGAGCAGGGTGACAGCTAAATGGAGGGGAGGGTCCTCTCGGAGGCCAGGAAACGTTTTAAGATGAACCGTGGCAATGTGGCACACGCCTGTGAAGAGACTGAAAACTAAGGAAACGCGCACTTTAAGTGGATGAATCGTGTGGTGCATGAGTTCTGTCTCAACGAATTTGTCCTCTAAGAAAAACTCATTTTCTGTCTCCCCAGAGGCGAGGAGGATGGTTCGCAGGGCTTTCCAGATCCCTGCAGCTTGTCTCTGTCGTGAATGCCCACCCTAAAATCCCACGGCGAGCACCTCAGGTAAATCAGGGGGACCATTCTGTTCGAGGCAAAGAGCATTAGGAGAAATTCATGCTTGAAACTGTGTCCGGATGGATTAGGGACCGAGGGCTGGTGACCTTCATGCGGTTGGCCCCTAAAAATACCCCCCTCCCGCCTGCAGTGAGGAATTTCCGCTGTCCTGGGCCGGGGCTCCTGGGCACTGTCCCCTCTCCTGCTCCCACCAGAGAGGGACGCACATCTCGGAGGTGACAGCTGAGGACTTGGGCAGAGCCTTGGCAACTTGCACAGGTTTCCCCAGAGCAGGCCCCAGCTGTGCCTGCACCCGGCAGTCCCCAAAGCCCTCTCTTCTTGTGGGGGACGGTCCCCTCCTGCTGGGCTTCCCTCAGGCATCCCCAGGCAGCTCAGCCACAGCCCTGCACCCAGCAGGAGGTCTGCGCCCCACTGTGCTCCTGGAACCCCTGCCCCCCTCAGGCCGTTGCTTCTGCCCGCTCCACCCACCCCTCAGGCCTCGTGGTGCCCGGTGCTCCAAGGCAAGTTGAGTCCTGGGCCCCCTCCTGGCTCTCCTGGCTCCACAGGACTACCCCTGCAGCCCCTTCCTGTTCCCCCAACCACACCAGGAAGGGAGGGAGCCCCACTGCCCTGCCCCCCTTGAGTGTCAGTCTGTAAGATCACGGGAGACACCTCCCTGCCTCCGCTGGTGGTCAGGGGCACTGGCTGCCTGGGGAGAGGCCTGAGCGCCTCAGCAGCCTCTCTCTGTGGATCCCGGATCCCGGTGAACAGGCCCACGGTAGAATCAGGCGGGGCTGGGGCTAAAAATAAATCGGCAAGGCAGAGGCCAGCTGGTGGCGGTGCGCCTCTGAAGGGTGGGGGCAGAAGGGAGACAGGCCCTGGTGATGGCTGTAACCCGCAAGCCCAGGAGCAGCAGCCTGGACCTGGGAGGGGCCGGCTGACCATACCCCCAATCCAAGGCAGGCTTGGATCAGGGTGGCAGCACCCCTCACCCCAGCCGCAGCCCCTTCCTCCCGGCTGGGTACTGATCTGCTCCCCAAGCTTCCTCTGCTTCTGGAACACAAAGCGGCTTAACCCTCCAGAGCAGATGACAGCCAGTCTCAGGCCAGGGACGGGCCCCCTGCTGTGCTGTCTTGCCTCTTCCGCCGCACCCCGTGCATTCCTTTCTGTGACTTGGTGGGGGTGAGGAAGAGACTCCACCTTCCTGCATGAGGCTGAGGCTGCTGGGGGGACGGAGCCCGGCAGGGGCTGCCCGACCAGGTCTGAGGGCTCCTCCCACAGTGTCCAGAAGGGTTGAGACCAGACCTAGGGCAGGAAGGGGAGGGGAGCCCCCAGGACACGGAAGCCACTGGAAAGCTACAGGAAGGGCGATCTGGGCACAGAGCTTCCTGGGTGGCACGAGGCCAGATCTGCAGGGCAAACATCTGTCAATGCCTAGAAAACTCACCAGGGGAAGAAATATGCAAAAAGCGGGGGGCACCGCAGGAGACTCATTTCTTCGCTTTTCTTCCTCTCACTAACTTTCCGCGGCCAGGAGGTGTCCCTTTATAACCACAGGAAGAGGAACCTTGGAGAAGAGGAAGCACCGGCTGGCCTCCCCGCCCCGGCAGGGGTGCTGACCGCCCCTGGCAGGATCTGCAAGTGTCCAGGGATTTGGAGTCCTTATAGCTGGCAGACAGGGGACTGGGAACCAGCTGTGTTGCCCCCTGGGCCTCAGTCTCCCCAGCTGTAAGAGGTAGGCACTCCAGCAGGTGCATTGTGTGGCAAAGTGCCCAGCTCACTGTGAAGACTCCATAAACATCTGCTCCTGCCCCCTCCCCTCCTGCCTTCCCCCTCGTCAGCCATCCCACCCCCACTGCCCTCCAAAGTGGACTCCTGCCCTGGTGGTCGGATGCAGGAGCAGAGACCTGAAGGGCCTGGGCTGTGGGGCCAACACGGTGTTGGCACAAGCCGGGGTACAGGGATCTGGGGCTGGGCAAGGAGGGGAGACAGAGCCAGCAATCCTGGGGGCCAGACCCCTGTGCAGCCTCACCCTGACAGAAGCCAAACTGCGCTCTCCACACACCCTCCCCAGGTGCTCTGTCCCCCAGGTGCCCACTTCCCCACGTACAGCTCCCCCAGGTGCAGCTCCACAGGTGCTTCACCCAGATGAAGACTTGAGCAGGGCATGGTGCACAGGGTGGCTGGGTGGTGAGGACCACAAGGACAGTGGTCTGGCCACCACTGTCCAGATTGGGGCCTGCTGGGCTCTGAGCACCTCAGGACTTGCGTTGGAACCAAGTCCACCCACTTCCTGCAGCCACCATGCCAGGTCCTTCCAGGAGGTGGAAAGGGTGGGGGCTGCACACCCGTCACCCAGAGAGGGTGGCCCATGGCCTCAGGCCCCCACCCTAGATGTCAGCCCAGACCCTGAGGGACACAGCCCCGTCCAGCAGCTGAGGAGACCTGAGCGGGCATGGGCGTGGTAAGAGACTCCAGGCCCAGGGCAGGAACCTACCCTGGGCACGAATAGGTGGCATCAGGGTCATGAGGGACGTGACGGCAGGAGGGACAGGCGCAGCCCTGGAGGCATCTGTGCAGGGGCCCCTGACAGCTCCAGGAAGTGCCAACGAACATGAGAAAGGTCCCATGGGCCCCGCGGTTGGGGACAGGCAGGGGCTTGTTTGGTTTTAATTTCAGGATTCCTCAGAGGCCTGGGGAGCTGGTGTGTGTGAATCTCTCAGACCGGTACGGCTTCCCCACTCCCACTGCCAGGCAAACTGTCCTGTGGACAGTCTCACAGGACCGGCGTTCTAGGGAGTCCTCCCCGGCCCACTGGACAACCTTTGTGGCAGCCTCTGGGTTTCCTTGGAGGCCGGTGCCCTTGGCCCACCCTCACCCTCAGGCCCACCAGTCGGGGCATTTCTCACTCACAGCCTTCTGCACAGTCTGGTTTGGACGGACGTGTCCAAGCACAACCCTCTCAGGCCCAGATGAAGCCGAGGGTCTGGGACCAGGGATCAGGTCAATTGGACGCAATGAAGATCTGCACTTCCATGAGTCTGCAGGCAACGCTGTTGCTGGACTAGGAGCCCAGCTCAGAACCACTGGCCAAGGGCTCGCGCTGCCCAGGGAAGCCGGCCTCCCACCTGACCTCCCCGGGCCCCCAGCCTCCAAAGCAAGGCCTTTCTAGCTCACTGGGCTCAAGGGAATGGCCTGGAGCTGGGGGCTCTCGGGAAGTCCCCTCTTCTGTTCTGTGGAGTGTCCTCAGGTGGGATGAATTTACCCTCCCCTGGGTGGTGGTTGCAACCCCCAGGCCAGTACCTGCTGGTCACATAGCCAGGACCTGTGGTTCCACAGGACGCTGCTGGCCTGGGCTAAGGCAACATGAGTGCTGGAGACCACCATCGGCAGGGGGGACCCCAGGGTGCGGGTGCCCACACAGCCATGCCCATTCCTCTCTATCTCAGCAGGAGGACGATCATCCCCACCCCCAATTACAGGGCCCAGGACAGGTGCTGGCGTCAGGTTCTTAAAGACACATAACTGACTCCACAGACATGGCCGTGCGAGTGCTGCAGTCTGCTCAGTGGCTGTGTTTGCTTCCCAGAAACACCAGCTCCCCACCTCGGCCCACAGTGTAGCTGACCTCCAGGGAGCTGCCCACGCCTGTCCCAGGCCCCAGAGGGCTGGGGCCCTTGGCCTGAGCTAGCCTGGGAGCAGAAGTTCCTGCCTGCACTCGTGCCTTCCTGAGGAGCCCCAGGGTGGAAGTGCAGAGACTCGGGACCTGCCCGGCCACTGTGCGACCAGGGCAGTGGAGCCTAACCCCCTGGACCCCTGCTCTTGGTTAGATGAAAGCCCTGCCCTGCCTTTCGGGATCTCAAGGCTGCAGGGCAAACCTGGGGAGGCTGGGCCCAGGGACAGCTGTGGCTACAAGTCTGTCCTCCTGTCCTGGGGGCTGGCGCTGCTGTTCTGACCGGCAGGCACTGGGCTGAGCACCGCAGGAGGGGTGCCCAGGCCAGGGCTGCACGTGACTTTTCATCTCGGGGTGTGAGGCCTGAGTACTCTGTCTGAGACATGCGAGCTTTACAAAGAATGCCCGGTCATTCCTGTGCCTCGGCACTTCCTCCCAAACCCAGGCACCCCCAGAGCAGCCACGTCTCCCCTCAGGGTCAGCACCACAGCCCTGGCACCGAGGGAGTTGTCCAGGATGGAGGCCTCACAGCCACGCTCAAGAAGGGGACAGCAACTGGCAGCCATGAGCAGAGGGACCAGATGGCCGGGCCCCGACGGTCAGGGCCTGAGCTCTGCTGGGCCCACGTGGGCAGGGCGGGGGGTGGGGGGAAGGTGGGCTGCTTTGCACTTGGAGAGGGGAGTCGCCTCTCCTTCCCCCAGAGTGCCCCCTCTCTGCTCTCCTGGGCACACACATGGTCCCCCCTCCCACCTGTGCATTTTCAAACAGTTCCCAGGACACCTGGGGCCTGGCAGGTCTCAGGGTCAAGAGACCTGGACGAGAACAGCTCCTCCTGGGGGATTTGATTCTGGTAAGATCTAGATTGAGGAGAGGGCTCTGCAGCTACAACAAGCTTGAAACCCATGCCCCTCCCCTACCCCCAAGACTCAGGCCCAGACCACAGGAAAACACAGGGGCAGGGCTCAGGTCTGTCATCTGTCCCTGGAGGGGACCCTTGAGGCTCCCATTGTACCCCCCCCCACACAAACAATCCCCATGGAGGAAGGTGCCATAGATCATAGAATGTTCTAGTGAAACCTGGAAGAAGCCAAGCTTCCACCATCACCTCTGGGGTGTCCCCTGGCTCTGAACGTGCAAACCACAAAACCAGGGGAGCGGCGGCTTCACTAGGAGGCACGGGGAGTGAAAATGTCCCTTCTGCAGGGACATCGCCTCCACCCAAGAAGTCCAAGCACCACCCAGACATCAGGAGGGTGGTCACGAGGCTGGGAGACTCCCAGTGACAGTGAGGCCACGGTGGGAACGCCACTTTAACCGTCCCACAGTGTCGCCAGAGAGACTGAGGCTGCACGACGGGCTCGACGGGAAGAAGCCATGCATGTCACAGGCGCCACGTGGGATCGAGCCACACAGACCTCTGTCTATTCCTCTTTATTGTTAAACAAAGAAGAGAGGAAGGTTAACTTTCCATTTTTCCTTTTCTTTCTTTTTTTCTTTTTGGTCTTTAAAGTGACAAGAAGGGGAAAGGGAACGCACTCTTACCAACAACAGCCAATTGTTTCCTTTCAACGTCTAAGCTGTTTTCGAAGTGACAGCCCCACCTCCTCCACACAGTACTGGGAACTCGTAGCAGCATCTTGGGGACAAGGTGGCCTGCGGCCGGCGCTGCGTGCCCGGGGGTCACAGGCTCCGGAAGGACACGGAGGGGAGGCGGTGCGGGCGCCTGGCTCTCGAGTGCACAGAGGCCCCGTGCCCAGGCTGAGGACAGCCCATGCGTGCAGCCGGCTTTCTCCAAGGCCTGTGGGGTGGCCATTCCCAGGAGGTGCTCAGAGGCTGGGCACGGCCACCTGCACCTGTGGCCTGGGGACAGCGGGCCCTGCTCCCCACGGATGCCCCGGCCTGGCGGGTGACATGCCTGGCACAGGAAGCAGCAGCAGGGAGCACGTCACTGAGCGCCCAAGAATGCTGAAGTCTGAGGCGCGGAAATAAATACACTCAGCCGGGAGGAGCCACCGTGCTCCAGGCTGGCCCCTCCCTGGACACACCTGCTCCTCTCTGCTGGCCTCGCACAGGCTGCCACGGTGCGGTCTGTGTCTGCACGCAGCCGGCTGGAAGGCATGTGGGGTCCCTGGGACGGAAGTCAGAAGCTCCAGGACAGCAGCTGTGCCCTCAGCGTTGATGACCTTGGGGAAGCAGACAGGAGCAGAGGTTACTTTGGGGTCAGGTGCTGGGGTACAGGCCCTCAGGACCAAGCACCAGGCCAGAGGACCCACTGGGGGTCTTCTAAACCATCTCCGCCAGGCTCTTTGGCTCACTGGAGACCCCTATGGCCCCCCATATCCCCCCAGCTCTCACCAGCCCTGCCACGTCCACGAGCCCCACCTCCCTTGGCCATGCCTGGAGGACAGAGGAGGGTCTTTGATGGCTCAGGGACCCTGACCTCGGGATTCACCCTGAAGCCCATCAGTCCACCAGACTGGACACAGGGGTGCTGTTCTGGATCCTTCTGTCCGCTCATGGCTGAGGGAGCTCACAGCCATGCTTGTGCCTGGGGCACAGAGACCCAGAGTGTGACTGTCAGTCTGGGGGCCCTCACTATGCACTAACACCCCCTGGGAAAGACACACCCCTCAACGACTGAGCCTGGGGAGGAGCCCTGAGTGCCCCACCCACCAGGGTGCAGGAGGATGGACCCTGAGAGAAACTCCTGTCTCATGCTGCTGGGAGCCCCAGGTGTCAGCCCTGCCCCTGACACGCCCCCACCTCCCACTCAACCACCCACACAGGTCTCTGATGGCCACCCCTGGCGGACAGACGGCTGGGGGGACAGAGGTCACCTCAGCCCAGGGTCCCAACCCCATCCCCTAAAGAGAGCAGTTGTGCTTTCAGGGAAAGGAGCCCGCCTGACTGCAACAAGCCAAGAAAAATGTGGTCTCCCCAGAACTCTCCCTGCCAGTGGGCCAAGCGGGCGGGTGCAGCACTCCACGCCGGGAAGAGTGGGAGGGGGCAGGGAGCCTGGCAGACAGCAGACGGGAAGGCAGAGCCCAGGGCTTTGGCAGCTACCCAAGGAGGAGCTGCGGATGCACACTGAAGACCCCCCCACACCTGGCTACTCCTCTCAGCAGGGGGGGTCCCTGCCTGTGACCTGCTCCGACCAACAGTGCAGAACTGATGCTTTTGGCCCTGCCCCTAAAGCAGCTGCAGCTTCTGATTTTGCACTCTTGGAAGCCCTGAGCTGCCACACAAGAAATCCCAGTGCCCTGAGACCACCATGCTGTGAGGAAGCCCAGCCAGCACACGGAGGGCCCTGGAGGTGGTGAGTGTGCACGAGAAAGAGTGTGTGTGTGTGTTTATGTATGTGTGGTGTGCGTGTGTGTGTATGTGTGGGAGTGTGTGTGTGTATGTGTGGGAGTGTATGTGCTTGTGTGAGTGTGTGCACGTACATGTGTGTGTGCACATGAGCGCGTGTCTGAATGTATGTGTGTGAGTGCATGTGTGTATGTATGAGTACATGTGCACGTGTGAGCACATGTGTGTACATGTGAGTGTATGTATGTGTGGTGTGTATATGTGAGACTAAGTGTGTGCATGTGTATGTATGCATGTGAGTGTGTGCGTGTGTATGTTTATGTTCATGTATGAGTGTGATGTGTGTGTGTGCATACAGGTATGTGTGTTTATGTGTGTGAGTGTGTGTATGAGTACATGTATGTGATTATGTGTGTGTGTGTGTGTGTGTGTGTGCATGTAGGTAGAAGTGTCTGCATGTGTGTGTCGGGGTATCCTGGCCGAGGCGGGGGGCCTGTGAGCAGTCACCTTGGACGCTGCAGCCCAGCCAGCACCACTGTGCAGTGAACACACAGAATTGTGAGGAATAACCAGTCGGCACTGTTTTAAGCTGCTACGTTTGCAGAAGTCTGTTAACAACAGAAAACTGAAACAGACATCTAAGGTCTGAAGGCAGCAGGAGAGGCCGGGATGGCAGGGTGACAGGACCGTAAAAACGGAGCCGTCAGAACATGAGCAACCACACAGAGAACCGAGAGCTGGACAGAAATGAGACACGCTCACAATTGTCCACACGAGCAGGCTGCAGTCATCGACACAAACACCGAGTCTTGATTTAGCCAAACGTTATGTTCGTGTGTACGGGGGTAGGGACTGTAAGACTGCAAAACCTTCACTTCCATACATAATGTCTAAATTGAAAAACAGAAACAGCAGGACAAGTACATCATTTAGAAATATGGAGATAAATTGTTTTCATTATACACTTTATATTCCTAGTGGACTTTAGACATTTGAACATATATAACGTTGATACAAATAAAACTAAATGAAAAGACATTATGTTCATGAACATCTTGCTGTAACGTGAAATAACAATCGAGGCCTTTTCCCACGGACATCTAATACCATGCAGGAGGTGGGGAGGTCTTCACAGGGACACCCAGCATCTACCCCCCGAGCAGCTGCCACCGAGCTCCCCCACACCGGCCCCACGCCATGGGGGTCAGACACCCCCAGGCCAGCCTGTTCGGCACCACAGCCGCTAGGGGGACAGGTCGGATGCCCTGGACCCCCTGGTGCCCTCCCTCCAGGGAGACAGAGGCCACACAGGGATGGAGTGCAAATCCAAAGCCATCTCTGCAGATGAGGATGAGCCTGGCCCCAGATGGAGATGCCAGCCTGCCCAGACCTCTCCACACGAGGCCGCACCGGCCACCAGACAGCAAGACAGGGGGTGGACAGTGGTGACAGCACCTGTCAGCCTCCTTGGGGGGCTCAGAAAAGACGGGGCAGGAGGGGTCAGGAAAACCCAAGGACATTTCCTCTGCCTGCAGGCTCAGCACAGCGACTCTGCAGTCTGCAAGCAGTGACGTCACCAAGCACCAGCCGCACCAGAAGGTGGGGAAGGAAGAGGTGCCTGGCCCTCCTCTGTGTGAACAGGGCAAGACCCCAAAGACCAGAAAGGCCCACAGCAGCGACGGCAGCAAAATGAACCACAAACTCAGGGTCAGACCCTCGCCTGGGGACAGTCACGCTTGGGCCTCCCAGGCTTGGGATCGGAGGTGTACGATGGAAGACCTCCTGGTGGTGCATAGCAGCCTGACTTTGGGGTGAGCTGGGCAATCCCCACTTCCTGGCCCTCATGCCTCCCTGCTGCCCTGGGAGCTCAGTCATATCATACTCGCCCAGAGCAGAACCCGACCCCACACCCCATCCAAGGAAGCAGCCCCAGCACCAGATAACGTGGCTGGAGCTCTGGCACCACATGCTCTCAGTGGTCTCTGGAAGGACCCACGCTGGAGGCGTGATGTGCACAGGGGACCAGACCAAATATGATGCCATGGGAAAGACCTCGCTAGGGCATCCACCAAGGAGGCCCAGGTAACCCCAGGAGACTGGTTTCAGGCAACACTCCCTGCAAAGGGTGAGCCACTGGAGGTGGGACAGTGTCACAGAGCCCCCCACCAGGCCACCTCTGGGTCTCTCAGGACATGAGTCAGTGTGCCCTTCTGTGGGTCACTGCAGGGCTGGGGGTGGTGCCTGGTGCCCATCCTCCCACTCTCAGGAACCTGGGCTGGGCAAACACTGGGCTCCAGGAAATGCTGGGCATGTCTTTGTTGGTGTCATCGTTTCCTGGGACACTGCTTGCTATCTGCAAAGAAAGAAGGCCAAAACCACACAACAAAGCCCTGGACCTTGTTCCCATGTCCCCAGCTACTTGCCCAAATGGACCGTGTGACCCACCAAACACCAGCCCCAGACTCCAGCCCTTGGGCACGAACTGTTTAGAAGCTGTGGGTTGTCTTCCCTGTGCGGGTGCCCCCAGAACAGGGGTGGTCACCTGACCCTGGGTCAGCGCTGTCGGTCAGCGCTGTCCGTGATGGCTGTGAGACCCTTCCACACCCTCTCCATGTCCCCAAGGAGAGGCAAAGTGGGGGGGTCTCAGGGACACCGAGAGCCCATGGTGCACCTGGTGAGTGGAAGACAGGCACCAGCCAGGTGTCTGGCTGCACAGAAGGTGGGGACCATGTGAGGGCAGCACTGACCACAGCCTTGGTGGTCAGAGGAGGGGAGGTCAGGGGGTGCTTCAGGGAAAGGTGTGTGGACAGGGTTGTGGCCACTTGGCCTGGGCCCACTGTTGCGGGGCGTTGTTCTTGAAATAAGAGCACGGTTTTTTTACTGTAAGGCTAACACGAGCTAGACTGAACTTCCACCCACTCCATAGGACAGCCTGGCCTGGCGTTGAGGACGTTCTTGTCCAGTAGTGCCCTGCACAGTCTGCCTGCTCTGTGGGGTGCTGAGGGGCTCTCAGGGACAGAAGCAGCCAGCCGGGACCCTCCCATGCTCAGCTTTAACCCTCTCTCCACTGCCCTCATGGGCCAATCTCAGCAGGGACACGTGTCTTGTGCCCGGCTGCAGCTACTCCCCCGCTGTCCCCTCGGCAGCTGTGGGCTGGAGGCTTCCCACCCCAGCGCTGCACCACCCTACATCGCAGACAACGGCAGCGTGGCCCAGAGGTTCTGGACCCTCCCAGAGGCCAGCAGGGAAGCAAACCCAGCTTGGCCCCTTTGTTAGTGTCCCGGGGCAGCCGGAACAAAGGACCACAGAGTGGGGGCTCCAACCACACACGTTTACTCCCCACAGTCCCGGAGGCTAGAGATCTGAAATCAAGGTGTCACAGGGCCGAGAAGGATCCTTCCTCCCGGTGTCCAGGCATTCCCTGGCTGTGAACACATCACTCCGATTTCTGCCTCTGTCTCACACAGCCTCAGCCTGTGTCTCTCCAGGTCTAAATGTCCCTCTTCTTATAAATACCTCAGTCCCTGGATTAGGGCCCACCCTGATCCACTATGACCTCATCTTAACTCGATCACATTTGCAGAGATTCCCAAATAAGGTCACATGCACAGGTGCTGGGGTGAGGACCTGAACATGTATTTTGGAGGGACACAATTCAACCCACTACACCCCCCAAGACGGAGCAATGGGGACCCGGCAGGCAGTCCCGGCCCGGGGCCCCTGGCAGCATCACATACTCTGGCAGCCACGGCACATACATGCTCTTGTGTGCCTGAGTGTGCGTGTTGATGTGTGCACATATGTGGGTGCAAATGTATGTACAGAGCATGGGATGTGTTCACACGTGTACAGGTGCACACATGTGCATAAGGGCATGTCCGTGTGTGCATGTGTGTCTGTGCACACACTCAGCAACAGTGAAAAGTTAGGGATCCTCGGAACTGACCTTGGTTCCCCATTGGCCCACGGGCAAGTGAAATCAGAGGACGCACTAAACTCACCCAGAGGCCATCTGCCCTGAGAAGTTCATGGGGTGTCCATGTGGTCTGAAGGGGTGACTGCATCTCACAGCCCCACTGAGCCCAGGTGGTTCATAGGGACCCTGCTGACATGGCGCTGGCCCAACGCCACCTTTGGACCAGCCCGGAGCACCAACAGTGACTCTCAGCCAAAGACCCCAGCTTCAAAACTGCAGCCTCACTTTCTCACCTGGCAAGAACTTCCTCCTGTCCAGCAGATTCCGGGTGGTGGGAGGGACTATCTCCCATGAGAAATGTTGGCCAGGATAAGGGCCAGTCACATGAGCCTACTCCTGCATGTGCCATTGTCCACTTCTCAGGAGGGGAGGCAGGTGTGACAGCCCAGGCTGGTCCACCCCCACCCCACAGGCTGAGAAACATCCAGGCTGGACACACCATCCACCCCAGGCAGGGTGTCCTGTCCCAGAATCCCAGGCAGCCCCATCTCCGCATCCCTTGACTGCCAGGGCGTCCCTCTCAGTCCTGCACAAGTCACCAGGGGCCACAAGTGAGGTCTGGGCAGGAGGGGGTCATCTGGGGGGTTCTGCACAAGCCATGACAGGTGCAGCCAGCACAGGCAGGGCAGCAGCCACACCGAGAACTGCACGTGCCGCCTTCCGAGTGAGTGTTTTAGGGCATGAAGGGCTCAGACCAGAGGCAAGCACGCTTCACTGAAAGAAACACATAGCCCAGGAGATAATTAGAACTGTCCAAGTCCTCTCCATCAACACCACCACGACCTTCGGAAATGTCTTCAGGCATCCGTCAGCCCATTCTCATTAGCAAAATGCACAACAGGCCTTGAGAGCGGACGCCCAGGCCAGGCCCCTCCCGCCCCCTCCATCAACACCACCACGACCTTCGGAAATGTCTTCAGGCATCCGTCAGCCCATTCTCATTTAGCAAAATGCACAACAGGCCTTGAGAGCGGACGCCCAGGCCAGGCCCCTCCCGCCCTGCACAACAGTGGCCTTCACAGAAGCCTTCCCTCTCCCGGCAGTAGAAACACTGATTCAAGTGACCTGCGCAGGGCTGGCTGCTACTCAGCGTCCGTCCTGCCTGCCTGTCGACGAAGCCGGCTGGCCCGGCCTCCACAAGGCCCATGCCCACCCAGCTCGGCTGCTCCAGGTTGCTGAGACCTGCAGGACACCAGGTGCACTTAGAAACCTAGGGGCCCAGAGCCTTGCCTGCCCCAGAGCCCTGCCTGCCCCAGAGCCCTACCTGCCCTGGAGCCCTTGGCTTCACCTGGACCCAGGGTCAGGGTCTCAGACCCACCCAGTGCTTTCCTTCCCGCTGTCACTGGGGCTGCAGGTCATGGGCAATGCCCTGCCCTGATCATGCCTTCTCCATAGCCAAGAAAGGGGTAGCTCACACCTTCCGATGACGCCTGTCACAGAAAAGACAGGAACAAGCCCACGTCCTCCAAGGGCTCTGGGTGTGTCCACAGCTCTGAGCACTGTGAGGAGGAGCCGGTCTCTGTGGACAGCCACGATCCAGCTCCATGGGATCAGACGAACAGCGAGACACAGGGCTGGGACACTCACGTGTCTGCTTATGATGAGACACAGGACATGCCACCTGACAGCGCAGACATGCAGCAGAGAAGGTCAGCAGGGGAGACCACAAGGGGAGCCAGACCGGAGCCAGGGAGATGCTCGTAGAATTACAAAGCACAATTAGCTTTTAAAAAACCTGAGCCCATGGCGCACTGTGCGGTGCTGGGAGCACAGCAGCGCCCGCCGTGGGTTCGGATCCTATATAGGGATGACCGGTGCACTCACAGCGCTCACTGGCTGAGCACGGTGCGGCCGGTCTCAAAAAGGACAATAAATAAATAAATAAATAAATAAATAAATAAATAAATAAATAAATAAATAAATAAATAAATAAATAAATAAATAAATAAATAAATAAATAAATAAATAAATAAATAAATAAATAAATAAATAAATAAATAAATAAATAAATAAATAAATAAATAAATAAATAAATAAATAAATAAATAAATAAATAAATAAATAAATAAATAAATAAATAAATAAATAAATAAATAAATAAATAAATAAATAAATAAATAAATAAATAAATAAATAAATAAATAAATAAATAAATAAATAAATAAATAAATAAATAAATAAATAAATAAATAAATAAATAAATAAATAAATAAATAAATAAATAAATAAATAAATAAATAAATAAATAAATAAATAATATAAAAAACCTGGGAACCTCTAAAGGTGGGAAGCAAAATGAAACAAACAAGCCTAATGTCCTGAGGTCACGAGTTAACCACAGAGAGAAGCATCTCAGTGACTGTGAAACACGGGAATTTCACATGTACCCTGAAGGGCCACATCCCGGGGACAAAGGAAGATTTCCCTGCTGAAACTACTGACACTACTATATTATATTATATTATATTAGAATGTAATAGTGTTATATATGTTATTAAAAGTAATATAGGACATATTTTATGTATATTAAATATTTGCTATATATGTGTTAAATATTTGATATTATACGTGTTAACTTTTACATATATAAAATTAATAATTATGTTAATATAATTAAAAGCCAAGATTTTTGTCATAAGAGAAAAGGTGATTCCTAGCTCTGTCCACTAAAAACACTAAGAAACATCTTAGAAACAACAGCAAACCCAGGAGCACCCCAGCCCCAGGCCATGTCCCTCCAGGGCGAACCAGGGCTCCCTGGGAAGGAGCTGACCCCAGGACAGGGCTAGAAAATGTATAAAGTGAGCCCAGAGTAACGTGTGCCACAGGAAGCCAGGCCGCGTCAAAAGCTCAGAATCCACTTGAGCAACTGCCTGAAGATGGGACCAGGTGAGCAACAAAAGAATCACCTTTGCGGGATTGAAACTGTGCTCACAAACACACGAGTTTTCATGAGACACAGAGACATGCGTGCACTCAGGATAGAATCGCGGGTTGCTCTGGAAGGATCTAGGCCAGCGCGGGCATGGCCCCCATTCTGGGATAACCCGAGCCCACGGGGAGGGTGACCTCAAGTCACATTGCAGACACTGAAGGCTGGTGAGAGAGGATCTCTGGAAGAACAGTGCTCAGTCCTCTACACTCCCTTATCAAGCAGTGAGTGACAGACAAAATCACAGAAAGCTCTGGGTGAACTTGATAGGGAACAGATGAGACCCATGCACCCCAAAACCACTGATGACCCTGGCGTTGCCACAAGAGGGCCGCCTCCCAAAGGGCAGGAGCCACATGGCCCTGAGGAGGGGTCCTGCTGAGGAGGCAAGCCTGGGGCCCACGGTCGGCGCCCTGCCCATCTGCTCTCGGACCCTCTGACTCTGGGTCAGGGGCCCGGTCCATGGGTGCCGATGCCCGGTGGGGTCAGGAGCGAGCATCTGGAGCTGGTGGTGGAGCACACCCCCATGACATTAGGCGTCCCTGGAGGCAGGGGCAGCACTGGCCTCGAGGCACAGCCAGGCGGGGGCATCCCCAGCCCTCCCCACCCTGCTGGGAGAAGGCCCCACTCCCCAGGCGCCCCTACCCCTGCACGCCCTGCCCCTGCCATGGGCACCCACCTCGAAGCTCAAGTCGCTGTCCCAGAGGAGGCAGCGGGGACGGGCTGAGGGGGCCAGGAGGTGGGACAGGCCTGAGCCCCCGCAGCAGGCTCAGAATTATAGGCTTGAGTTTCCTTCTGGAACAAAATAATTGCAGCCTTCACAGAAGACCGGTGTCCCTGAAAGCAGCGCGGGAAGCCAGATGAAAAGATGGGCCCCAGCAGCGGCGGCCGCTTGTACTTAGAGTCGGAAGAGAGAGGAAAGCTGGCTCAGGGCATGTGCCCGACCGGTGTCCCTGAAAGCAGCGCGGGAAGCCAGATGAAAAGATGGGCCCCAGCAGCGGCGGCTGCTTGTACTTAGAGTCGGAAGAGAGAGGAAAGCTGGCTCAGGGCATGTGCCCGGCTCGAGGGAACTGTTTAAAGGAAAACAGAAGCAAGCAAAGCCGAAACCCGGCGACACACTGGGATGATTGCATCCCGGAGCGCCAGTGAGTGCCACATGTACACCAAGTCCCTGTCCGGCTAACACGCCGTCACCTGCAGCACTGAACGGTTTCCTGACTGACACCTGTACTTTCCCAGGAGAAATCAACAGCGTGAAGCTGAATGCTGGACGTGGACCGTAGTGCTCCCAGGACCGACTGCCCACACACGGCCTTCCAGTCCCCACAGCAGATCCTTCTGGAACAATGGGTCTCTCCATCACGGCACAAACCAACAGGCTCGGGTCCCATGAGCATCCCCTACCCTGGCCCAAGGCAGGTGCTGCTGCAGAACTCGTTGCGGCCGCCGGTGCCGTGGGCTGATGTCCACCTGCTACCCAGCTGAGCCCGGCCCTGAGCCTGGTCTGGCCTCTGTCTAACAAGAGCCCGTGGGGAATGCCGAATGGGTGGGAGGATGTGGTGAGGGAACGGCACCCCGAAGACATCGGGTCCCGATCCCGGCAGCCTGGGAACCTCTCCTATGGCGGCGTTCTACAGATATGGTCACCTGGAGCATTTCGAGGTGAGTCCATTATCCTGAATTATCCCGGCGGGCCCGGAATGCCATCACGGGCACATATAAAAGAGGCAGAGGGGGACTCCACACTGGAGAAGAGGAGGAGCCCTGCGACCGCAGAGGCAGAGACAGGGGTGCTGTGGCCACGGCGCAGGATCGCCTGCAGCCTGCAGAGCGAGTGTGGCCTGCCACACCTCAGGGTCAGACTTTTGATGTCAGAGACGAGAATGTCTGTTGTTTCTAGCTCCCAGTTTGTGGTGGTTTGTTCCATGGGGTCCCCCCTTCCCGCACTCTCCCCACAGCAATGTCCTCACCCCGAGGCCATCTCCAAGGCCAGATCCAGGCCCCCAGCCCCCATGTGCCTCCGAGCTCTGAGCGCTGGACCCCGAGATGCTCCAGTGAGCCTCGGGGACCCTGATACCAGCGACCTGGAGCCCTAGGGTGGCACAGCCCCCAGCCACAACCCCAGCCCTCCCAGCGGGGGTAATTTCAACACAAACACGATCACCTCATTTGTCTGCTCACAGTTCCCCAAGGGCATCCTTGACCTCGGACAAGGCCAGCGTCTATGCCTTGGCCTCCCGCCTACCTACCCTGGCCCCGGCAACGGGCCCTGCTACTCCTTCCGCCTGGCATGCTCACAGCACCCCCAGCCCAGCCCATCAGCTCCTGATCAGCTCACCATTCAGATCTTGGCTCATGTCACCTCCTCCAGGAAGCCTTCCCGGATCCCAGTCCAGGTCAGGTTTCTGGCCGCAAGCTCTGCTTCCAGGCCCTCTTCCCTTCCTCCTCAGCATGCTCCTGTGTGTGATTACACACTAATTCGGGGACTGTGATTCACGGCCTTCTACCCAGCCCACCAGGGTGAGGGCCTGCGATTAGCTGTTAGCTGAAGCATCTGGTCGCCTCTCAGGCACAGCTGGTCTGGGAGAGAGTGGGGTGTGGACAGGGCCCTGTGCTCTCTGGAAGTCCCATTCCTGTCTGTAACACAAAGCCTAGCCTGTCTGCTCCTGCAGGGCCCCCGGGTAGCAAGTGGGCAGGAGAAGGGAGCCTGCCCCATCCAGGCAGGACGTGACCCCTGTCACACCAGTGCCTGGGACTGCAGGGACTGCTCCCAAGCACAGTCACCCCCTCATGCTCTCCTCCCTGAGGGGTGCCTGTGAGTGTGGGAGGAACCCCTAGGCAAAAAGTCTCTCCTGCCAAGCAGACTGTGCAGTGGTCACCTCCAAAGGCACCTGCTGGCAGGTCATACACAAGCCACTGGAGCTGCCACAGCTGCCCACAGCATGGCGAGCACTTCCCGGGAGCACCACTCACTGTGAGGCAAGTGCTGTTGTCACCCCCATGACAGATGAAGAAACTGAGGCTCAGAGACGTCAGCTTGCTGAGGTCACTGCCCCACCTGACCGGCTAGGACACAGTCACACAGCTTCTGTCCCTGATTCCAGAGGGGCACCAAGCCCGCCACACAGGGGCCACCACATGACCCTGCTGAGGGCCATGCATCTGCCACTCCTGCCCTGCCAGCCGCCGCCTCTCACCGACGCCCTACCACCAGGCCCCAGCCCGGCTTGGCGCCTCATGCTCTGCAGAGTGCTCACCCCGAGCTCACCTCTCAGCTGAGCTTCCAGCCACCTGACAAGCAGGGGTGAGGGTGTTTCAGGAACAAGATGCTGAGCCCGATGTCCCTGGACGGGAGCAGAGCCCACCATGCCCACAGTGATCACCTCTGAAACGTGCCATGGGCTCCAGGGGCTGCTGGCACAGCCACAGCCATCCTTGGCAGCCAGTGAGCAGGGACCTGGGGGACCACCTTCCCCAGCTGGTCCACTGCCCGAGCTCCAGGCCCCCTTGCCAGCCCCCTTCCAGGAGGTACCCCTCACTGACCCTGGGTACGCCCAATGCCTCCCACCTTCCCAATGGGGTTGGTCAGGTCCCTCTTCCCCAGTAAAAACAGGTCCCCCAGTTCCCCTCCAGAGAGCAGGTAGAGGGGTGCTGCTGACACTTCAAAGCAAATCTGTCCACCCAGAGACCACCAACCCCACACAGAGCAGGAGACCCCAGGCCCAAGGACGCCAGCTCTGATCATGTAGGGGCACCTAGTTAGCGTGGACCTTGGCTCATAGTCCTTAATCTTTGGAAATAAAAACCTAAAAGCCAGGCAGGCAAATGCCACCACTTTGTGCTTTGGCACTGCTGTTGGGGACTGCGAGGCTGTCACGGCACAGCCCCAGGGGCCAGAAGTGGCCTGTTTGTATGCACAGGCCCCCCGGTGGCAGGCAAACCTGTTGGGTGAGATTTTTCCTCCACTTCTGGATAAACAAAGCCAGCCCGGAGCCTATGAGGCTGCCTTCTCCCCCAGCTTGGGGCTCCGTGCCAGCCAGGCCTTGGGCTTGCACCTCCCCAGAGCCGCCAGTGTCATTGGGCTGAGGCTGTGTGGTGGTCACTGTGCCCAGAACCACTGTGACCAGGCACGAAGGTCACAGGCAGGTGGGGGGGAAGCCCTGCTTCTGTCCGCTGCATATAGCCATCATCCCCTGAACGTCAGTGGCCACAGGGATGGCCATTAGGCCATGGAGCCAGGAAGAAAAGCAAAGAGAGCCACAGGCTGCCCCCCAGGAGAGGGCCCCACAGCCTGCCCAGGACCAGCCAGGGGAGGCGGGAAAGGGGAGTCCTCCCTGAGAGTCACTTCCAGGGCAAATGACCCCACTGGACACACCCAGCACCCAGAGCTGGGTGGTGGCCATCAGATGAGGCCATGGCCGACGACAGGGTCAGGGCAGGCTGCAGCCCTCAGCACATTCCAGACACCCACAAGGAGACCACAGACATACCATGGGGCGGTGCCCCCCAGCCCCACCTGGCAACACCCTCACCTCCGTGCAGTGCAACGGCCCCAGCCACAGAGGCTCCACGTAAGGCCTGGCTGGAGATTCTACAAAGTTCTCCTGGGGAGAGGGAGTGAGAGACACCATCCCCAGAACAGGCTCCAGAGCCACCTCCCAGACCTGGAGCACCTGGCCACCGCAGGTAGCCAGTCCAGGACCCGCTGCGCCAGCCGAGTGCAGAGTCCACACCGGCACTGGGAGGAAGAATTGGGGTGCTGAGAGGAAGGGGCAGAGCCCTGGGGGGCTGAGGTGAGGGCCTTTATCTGGCGACAGGAAGCCCACCTGGGCCTCCCCTCTTGCCAGTCAAGATCCTGGGTGGCACACCAGTGAGCAGGGGTGGTGGGACAGGGGAAGGTTCCACTCCCCAGAGTTGCAGAAGACAAGGCCCCACCCTGGACGCTGCCCTCCTGAGGGTCTGTCAGCACGTAGCCCTCTCTCCAAAAACGCAATAAAGCCTTTCACGTCACTTCCTTTGCAAAATGGCTGCAAAGCACACGCTAGCTCCGTGTTTTGACAACGGGCCTACTTCTAACGCGCCTCTTGTGTAAATTGCAAAGCTCGCGTGACATCACCGATGAGGATGACCCTTTTCCAGACGGCCCCTTCGGAGCAGCGAGCTGGATGGCTGGAGCCCTGCATGCCCGAGCTGAGGGCTGGCGATGGTTGGTGCCCTGCGTGCCCGAGCTGAGGGCTGGTGATGGCTGGAGCCCTGCGTGCCCGAGCTGAGGGCTGGCCTGCACCCCCCAACCCACGCGCCCCTGGGCCTCGGGCTGGAGCAGGGGGCAGTCTGGACATGGACGCAGCTCAGGACAGCTCAGGACGGCTCGGGGAGGAAGCCATCCCGCTGGGACACTCACCTGATCAGGGAACCAAAGTTACGTTTCGAACTGGGTTAAGAGCTCCCTTATTTCTGGGGCCACGTGTCGTGCGGCGTGTGCCGCCTCCGTTATAGCTTTCCGGTACATCCCCTTCTTCTTACGGTTAAATCTCAGTTTGAAAAATTCAGAGAAAGGGGACAGTTTTGAAAGAGACAAGAACGACGTAGTTGGAGAGCCAAACCACGAGACTTTCGCTTCTTGCCAAGACGGCTCTCCATCCTCCTTCTGGCCGAGGCTGATGTCAAGGACACGTGCCGGCCACCAGGGGAAGCCATGGATCTTACCCCACACGATGTCCCCCACGGCCACGGTCCGTCCGTCTTCAGTAACGCACTTAGAGACGCTCTGCGTGTGCAGCCTGACCGTGAGGGGCGGGACTGTCTGGCGAGCGTCCCTGGACGAGGAAGGCACCGAGGCACCATCACCGGATGAGAGGTCCCCCGTGTCTGGGGACGTCACCTCCGAGCTGGACGATTTGGACTCATCCAGGCTGTCGCTGCTGCAGACTGACTCGCTGGTGCAATCTGCTCCCCTCTTAGGGCAGCTGACAAGGAAAGCCAAGCCGTCACGTCCCTGGTTACCCTGGGGACACCTCTCGACGTCATCGTCCTCACCAGAACTTCCGGAAGACAAGTCGGCCAGCCCGTGGGCAGCGCTGTGGGCAGACAGGGTGGGCGCGCCGGCCCGGGTGCCCCGGCGACAGCCGTTCAGCGACTCCACCAGCTCCGCCCGGTACAGGGGCTCGTGCGCGCCGCCCCCCAGGTGGTGGGGCTTCAGGCGGATCTTGGGGGGCGGCGGGTTGGAGCCGGGAGGCAGGGGCCGCGTCAGCTTCAGCTTGGGGATGGAGGCTGGGGGCCCGCCGGGCGGCGCCGC
>NW_007732059.1:95392-103995 GCF_000696425.1 Galeopterus variegatus | reverse complement strand
GCCCAGCCTGCGGGGGAAGGAAGGGCTCCAGGGAGCCGTGCACGCGGGAGGGGATCTTGACCACCTCGCCCTTGCCCTGGGGCGTGCTGTAGGAGATCCGGATGACCGGGCTCCGGGGCACCGGCTCCGCAGGGGCCCTGTCCCCGTCCCGCCGCTCCCCCTTGCTCCTCCTCGCGGTGGCCGAGGCCATGCGGTCTCCGTCCTCCGGCTCCCCGGGCTTGTGGTGCTGCCTGCTGGAGCCGCTGCCCGGCCTCTTGCGCGTCCTGGGGGTAGCGGGGGGCCCCGGGCTGGCCTCTGGGGGGCTCAGGGTGCTCTTGCACTTCTCGCAGAGCACTCGGCGCGGCCGCAGGCGGATGGTGCTCAGGATGAGCCGGCCGGGGTCGCGGTTGCGGGACAGACGCCGCCGGGTCCTCTTGATGGTCCTGGGCGGTGGCTGCGGCACCCACTGCTGGTACGAGCTCCTCAGCCACAGCGGGTGCGGGAAGGGGGCGCCTTCGAAGTAGGGCGGGTACAGGGGCAGGCTCCCAGCGGGCAGCGGCGGCACCAGGGGTGGGGGCGCCTCGGGGCTGGTGGTCTCGGGGGGCTGGTCCCCACAGGGAGGAGGCGGGGGGCCCGTCCCCAGCTGCATCACCTCTCCGTCCCCCTCCGCGGGGCCCTGGCCATGGCAGCTGCTGGCAAGGGGGTTGTCAGGCTGGGGCAGCGGAGCCGACAGGGGCAGGCCGAAGAGGCCGGACCTGGCAGTGGGGAGACAGAGACGGACAGTGAGGACGTGAGGACCCCCGGCCCAACCAGCTTCCCTGCCACCCAGCCCCAGGTTCCAAGGTCCCAGCCCCTCACTCTCTAGCAGGTCTGGGTGGCCGGCACTTGGCCCGAGTCTAGGGTGGTATTTTGGAACATTAGACAAAGACCAGTGCCCCTACATGTGTCCCCAGCCAGGCATCCCTGGCCCAACTCACGCCAACTACAAAGTCATGTGAGGCAGGGCCTGTGGCCAGACACTTCTCTGGTCTGACAGAGGCACAGAGTGTCCGGATCTCAGTCTGTGGCCACAGGGGGAACGCGGGCTCGCAGCTGGAAAGCTCCAAGGAAGCCTGAGAAGGGGCATCTGTGGCTTAGAGATGTGCTCTGACCTGGCCTTTGGGGGTCTGGCTGCTCTGTGGCCAGTGGTCCTGGGTCCCCAAACCACCCACGTCTCCTGCTCACAGCCTTGTCATCTTCTCCCTCCCCTCTGAGGGGCTGGGGACTCAAGGAAGACCCCCAGGCAAGCCTCAGATCTCTCGAACATGTCCCTTGAAGGGTCCCGAGCCCCAGGCCCAGGGTGGCCCCCAAGACTCGGGCCCTGGGTGCATGATGTGCTCTGCGTGGCAGGGGTGGAGGCCACACCACCAGCCCAGATAGGACAGAGGCGTGCACCAGACCAGAGCCCCCCGGAGCACGACTGCCTCCTTTGTGCGAACCGTTTCAACGGCCCTCGGGTGAGCACGTCACCCACACCACCTTGCCCAGTGCCCCAGGCCCTCCCCCTTAGGACCTGCAGCTCCAGGCATGGGGGGTAGAGCCAGAACCCTCCCACGGGTCGGTACCAACAAGGCCATGTGAGCCATGGGCAGAATGCACAGAAGGTGGGGGGCACCTTCTCCTGGGGGACCACAGCTAAGGCCGAAGAGTACGGCTGGCACCCAGGGCACCCCCAGCCGAGGTCCTGCCCCAACTAAGGGCCTTCCCTCTTCCCAGGGAAGCACTGGGCAGGCGGCTTCCATTTAAAAAATGGTTTGTGGCACGGCCTTGGGGCAGCTGGTGTTCTAGAGGGGAGGGTACCTCAGTACCCACGTGCCCAACATTCAGGAGGCCACAGCACAGTGAATGTCACCACGTCAAATCGACTGAATCAGCCACTCCTGGTGTATCAGGAAAACAATCTCAGAAAACACAGGTCCAAACATTCCACACGTGTCTTTGGTGCATGTGTATAACTTTTAACAAATGTGACTTAATTTGTAAGACTGCTTTAACTAAAATAGAGAGAGAGAGAGACAAAGAGGGACAGAGACAGAGAAGGCATTAAGAAGCAGCCTGGGTGTGAGCACCCAGCTGTGGGCAGTGGTCCTGGGTCCCCCGAGGCAGCATAAACACCAGATTCTGTTGTGTGGGCGGGGGCAGCTGAGGGCAGCCCCTTTCCCGCCCTTCCCTCACCTGCGTATGACTCTTCATGGGTCCTGCTCCCTGGGAGGGCAAGGCACTCTGCTTTTGGCAGCAGACTTGAGGAGATGTGAGGGACACCGTGTAGCCGGTCAAGCCCAAAATATTTACAGAAGAAGCTGGCCAGAGTCCAGGAGCGGGAGATAAGCTCCTGCCCAAAGCTGCCCCCCACCCACCTGGACGGCATCTGGTTCATTCCCTCCCATGAGCACCTCATGGGCACCTAAAATAGGCTGAGGATTCTAAGAACTCAACTAGTGTGTGCACACACACACGTGCACACACGTGCACATCATGCCTGTGTATGCATGCCTACAGGTGCACACATGCCCACTTACACATACAGATGCATGCCCACGCACACGCGCACACACCCTCATGAGCGCGCACACGCACCCTGAACTCCATGGCCAGCACGCTCATGGCCCTTCGCCATGGGTGCCAGGAACACCCCCATATCACCCACTGAACCCCATTAAAGGGACCTCAAATGAGGGGGATGTTGACAAGGAGAAAGGGGAAGCTGGGAGGCCCCCAGCCCCAGGGAGCAATAGGGTCCCTGCTGGAGATGACAGCAGCAGCAGTGGTCCCCCAACAAGCCCCCGGGGAGGACACTCAAGGGCAGACTCAGCTCACTCTGGCCTGTGGGAGAGCTAGACCGCTGGGAAGTCACCAGGCCGACTAGCCAACCTCTCTGGGCTGCCACTGGGCAGAACCCCCAGCAAGGGTGGGGACTGTGACACCCTGACCACAAGAGGCTGACAGTTGGGGTGAAGGTGCTGGAGAGCAGAGGACAAGCCACAGGCGCTGGGCCTTGGAGGTGGCCACAGACTGGAGCCTGGACCAAGAAGCTTGCTTCTAAGGCCTCTCCTAAAACCTTTCTGCCCACCTTTCGCAAACACCCAGGCCATAGACTGGGGGTTCTCTCTGACACCCTCCTCTCCATCTGCACCCCTGTCCCATCCACCCCAGGTGCCAGCCCACACCACTCCTTGGGCTCCACCTCCCCACCCACCTCCAACACCACAGCCTGGGCCCCTGATGCCAGCCTGCCTGTGCTGGCACAGAGCCCCTCCCCCAGCTGATGCCCAGGAACCCCCAGAGCCAGACCCCTGGGCAGCCCCATTCCTGTCACCCTCCCAAGTCCCAACCCATCTCTCGGGAGTGTGGCTCCATCTCTCTCCTACAAGCTGAGCCTTCCCTGCAAGACCCCAGGTACACACTGTGGCCTCGGCCAGTCTGTCTCGGGGTCTTTGCAGCCTACCACCCCCTCTCTGCACAGCAGGCTGGGACAGGTAGGCGGTTGGAGGAGTTGCCCCCTACCAGGCAAGTTTCTGTCCCCTCACAGGACACACCCCTCTGGCAGTCCCTGCATGTTTAGGATGGACACACAGCCCCGGCTAGAAACCCGGGCCCTGACCTGGGCCAGAACCCACAGCTGCGAACACTGGGTGGGCATGGGCTGGAGTCTGGTCCCTTCCCGGGAGGATCAACGGGAAGTGGCCTGGGCTTCACACCATCCACTTTATGACCCTGGTCACACCACTGTCCAGGAGCGCCAGCGCCAGGGCCCGGAGGAGCCAGCCCTCCAGAACGGCCCATGACCCTGGCAGGGCAGGCAGCCATACTTCCTTCCTGGAGCTGCGCCCTGCCCAGACCACACCCACGACCCGCCCGCTGGGTAAACAGTGTTGGGAACAGCTCACGCCCCAGGCTGGGGGGCAGGGGGACCCAGCCCCGGGGCTCCTGCTCAGCTGACAACAGCTGTCCCAGGCTGCTGGGGCTTCCGCTCCCTCGGTCTCTTCAGCAACCCCGTGAGACACAGAGCCCACCGTTCCCATTTCACAGAGGGGACGGCCAGGGTCTGCTGTCACACAGGCAGCTCTCTCCAGGAGGAACCTCAGCAGCTTGTCCTGGGCCCTGGGGCACAGAGTGTGGCCCTTCGGGAGGCATCCACCACAGCTGTGGTTCCCCACAAGGCCCAGCCCCCACCGCCAGGCCTCGGCCTAACCTGGCCCGCTCCCAGGACCGAGGCCCAGCTGGCCTGGCAGTGCCCCACAGGTGAGACGCGGGCCCCCGCATGTGAGAGGACTAGGTGGCCTGGAGCCAGAGCGAGCCTGCCACGGTCCATGCTGGATTCCTGAGGTCCAACAGGTGGGCACAGCCTTGCGGAAAGCCCCACCCATGGTTGGAGAGAAGGCACGTGGGGAGGGACCCTGGGGACTGGGAGTGACTCAACAGGGTGGGAGCAGGGCAGGGCCCCATGTGGCCTCATGAGGCAGGCTGGCCAACATCTGCACACAGAAAACTGAGGAGACCTCGAAGTAAATCTTAACACAGCATCTACAGGGGGGTCAGAGGTGGGACAAATGACCTTTGCTTTGAGGAAAGGCTGGGGAAACTGAGGCAGAGATGAGAAGTCCAGGAGGCTGTAATGGGGGAGAGGGGTCCAGACCCAAAGTAAAAAGAAATATCACCCCAAGGAGACAGGGGTCAGATCCCTTAGGACACCAAGGCCCTCCCCTCTGCCATGGACAAGGAGGCCCAGGGACCAGCAGCCTGGCCTGAGGTCCTCAGAGAGACACAAGTGGCTGAACACCACCTCACCCACGTCCCCGAGGTCTCGCCTGGGTATGGCCCAGCCACCCATCCGAGTAGCCCAGGCCTGAGGTCGGCCATGGCCACAGCAGCACAGTCCTGGCCGCCTGCCAGCATGCCCACCGCGTCTCCTATCCGCTTCCCTGTCTGCACACCGGGGCCCTCGGGCTGCTGGCGCCCACATGGCAGCCTCTGTCCTCTCACTGGCCCCCGTCTTCCCTGGCCCTTCCTTCCTCCTCACAGCGGTGGGGACAGGCCAAGCGTTGCTGCCTACAGGGGTGAGAAAACAGGGTTCCTGGAACAGGAGCTCGAAGGCGTTCACAGCCGGGACGGGAGCTGCAGCCCCAGCACAGCCCGAGTCCAAACACCCAAGGCCCCCCCGGGCTGCCCAGCCCTGTGCTTGTTTAGAAAGTACCAGACAGCTGGGGGCTGGGGGTGGCGGTGCAGGGGCAGGAAGGCCCTGCAGGCAAGAGGGCGGGCTGGCCAGGCCTGCAGGGCACCTCCAGGCAGGGACTGAGGGAAAGCAGGTTGGCAGAAGCCACAGCCTGGACACTGAGCAGCCCCTCCTCCAGGGCCACGCGATGGTCTGCCCTACCGCCAGGGACACTGACCCCAGGATGTCCAGGGGAGAGCGTACTGGATCAAAGGTTTATCAGCCATGAACATGTCCCTCTCTAAGCCCTCGGAGCTCCCTCGCAGCACAAGGCCAGGCCCCCTTCCCACAGCCCCTCGCCCCCTCACTCAGCAGTTCCCAAGACCAGCCAGGCCAGCCAGGGCCCCTCACTGGTGCACCGGCCTGGACCGCACTCGGCACCTTGGTCCCTCTAGGTCCCAAGGGCAGGGAAGACATCTTATCACTGCTGAGGCCTGGTTGCCTGGCGGAACCTGGACCAGGCACTCGGCCTCACTTGTCGAGTGGATCGTCTCAGGAGCAGCCACCAGCCACTGAGTCTCCATCCTGCACAGGGAGTGTGCCGAGGACCTTAGGGTGCCCCTCTGCCCGGGCACAGGCAGTGGCTGGGATTCTAGACTAGCTGGGGTATGGGTTACAGAGGACCCCACCCTGACCTTCCCAGCAGAGGGGCTGAGGAGTCTGTTGGGGAATGGCCTCGTGGGCGACTCACAGCTGGGAGGATTGAGAAACACTAGCTCGAGTTCAAGGCTGGAAGCCCTGGGTAGGCCAGGCCTGGCTGGCAGCCAGCCTTCCATCCACTGTCCCTGAAACCACCCTTCACCATTCTGCACCTCCCCAGTCCTCATGCCACCCCTCAGCCAGGGCCATTCACCTGAGGTCCTCAACCAGAGGTGCACCCCCAAATCACCCACATAACAGAAACCTCTGTGGTCAGGCCGAGGCTTGGGCCATGAGTACTTTGGAAGGAATCGCTGCAGTTGCCCGGAGGTGGGCAGGATTGCTGGAGGCAGTTTGCCCTGGGCATAGCCCACTTCCTGGCACACGGTAGGTACTCAGTGAACATACATGAATGCATGAGCAGGCAAATGCTCAGAGCAGCTGAGAATCTTGCTTCAGATCACATAGCAGCCTGGTAGCAGGTTCTAGACTCAGATGGGGGAGGTGCCCAGCACTGGGCCAGGCAGCTCCACTCACCTGCCGAGGACCCAGGCTGGGCCCTCTGGAGCTCCTCCCCTCTGCAAACAGGGAAGAGAACCCAGGGAGAGAAGCCATCTCCCAAACTGGTCCCACTGGTTGCTGGGCCCCACCTCAGCCCTCCTACCCAAGAACCTGTGTGGATAGGGCCCCTCCCACATGATTGTCCTAATCCAGCAAGGGGGACACACAGTGATTAGCTATGGCACTGGGCCACCCAGGCCCCCAAGCTGTCATTTGAACTAGGGGAGCTGCTCATGCTGAGTGTTAGGAACAGGTGCCTGGCTGCCACACCACGAGCACACTGGCAACTGTGACCTCCTGCCCCAAACAGACCCAGCACGATGCCCACTGCCCTGGACCCGCAGGTTCCCCTGAGGTGGGCAGTCATGTGTAATTGGAGCTCCTGGCAGCTCTTCCCTGCCAGTCAGTGTCCATACCTGGGGACTGGGCCTCCACTGTCACATACAAGAGTGGGCACCAGACACTGAGGAGAAACTGGTACCCAGGGAAGGCAAGTTGGCATCTGGACCCTGCAGCCCAAGGCCAGACCCACACTCTCTGTAACACCCGGACCAGTTCAGGCCAGTTTGTAAGCGGCCCTCCAGATCCTGCCAACAGCAGCTCTGTAAACATTAGCAGCACGACTCATAATATTATGGGTAGAACACTGGAAGCAGAGAAACCAAGGCTGACAAGCCAAGGAAAGGTAAGGCGGGCAGGGGCTTCATCAGGGGCAGGACCAAACCTTGGAGGGGTGGGGCAGGGGGAAGCCACATTGATCTTCAGATTCCCCACAAGGACATGGGGTTCAACCAAAGTCAGAAAGAGCCCACCAAGGCCCTGCTCCTGGCTCCACGGGCAGCTCTGGTTACAGCTGAATGTGGCAGGGCAGGGAGGACGCCCACACACCCCACAGCTGCCGGTTCCCATGCGGGGATCCCAGCGGGCTTGCTTCTTTCCACCAAGTGGGGGTGCAGATCTGCAAACCAGGTTAGCTGTGCGCCTGGTGGGGGTGTGGGGGTGGAAGCTGCTGCCATTGCAGACAAGCAGACATCTCCAGCCACAAGCCGGGGGCTGCCTCAACTCCCTGTCCTGAGTCAGGGAGCTCAGGAAATGGGGGAACCTCTGCCACAAGTGCCCCTCTCCAGGATGAAAGGCCAGATGAGGCTATGCAGGTGGAGTGGGGTGCAGCCCTGCAGATCCAGGACCAAGCACTGCCCTGCCCTACCCTGCAGCCACCTTGTCCCCTCAGCAGCTCCCAGATGGCTATTCTGCAGCCCCGGGGGTCACTCCCTCTGGCCAAGCACTCCCAATGGTAGCCAACGAGGAGGAGCAGGGCAACAGTCACACGGGAGGCCATATGTTAAGTCACATGACTCTGGCATAAATGGCTTCTGGCACATCTAACGAAGAGATAATGTCAGCAGGATCATTGTCAAAGGAGGCTGGTCCTTCCTGCTACATTCATGCCACCCTGGCAAAACCTGGGCCTCACTAAGGATAGAAGTTGAGCCTGTGATAGGGGAACCGTTTGCTGCTCCCAGTTTCAAAATAAGCCCAGCAAGAGCGCTGAGACGCTACAGCCTGATTAATGCCTAATCATTTATCTGGCAGCGACAGCTCACTACCATGTGACACTGTATCCAGGAGGCTCCTCTGTGCTGCCTGTCCCTGCAGCCGGGTGCACAGGTGCGCTGTGCGTCAGGATGGATCTGCCCCGGCCCCGCGGCGCCCTCCACCAGGGAACCGGGGCACCAGGGCACCAGGGCTCAGCGCACACGCGCCCGCGGCTGCCATAACTTGTGTCGCTTCACTGCTCCACGAAGCGGGGCTCCTGGGCCTGAAACTGCTCCTAAATCCCACACTTGGGAACAACTGCTCGCCAGGAACCTAGACCTCAGCCCTCGAGTCACTACTCAGAGCCTTGGGGGACCCATGACACTAGGCAGGGCACCCCCACTTGAAAGTGACAGGCCAAGGCTGTCGGGACTCTGACCCCCTCTTAACCGGACAACAATCCTGCAAACGGCCGAATTCAACAGTGCGTCTGAACAAAGAAAAGTGCGTTAATTACGGCAGAGCTGCGGCGCGCGGGGACACGCGGCTCCCGCACCGGCCCGGGCTCGCCCCGCCGCGCGCTCCCGCCGGAAAAGTCTCCGCGACTTGGAGAGCCACTTTCGCCCCCCGAAACCGG
>NW_007732059.1:69795-94565 GCF_000696425.1 Galeopterus variegatus | reverse complement strand
GTGCCCGGCAGAGTCACGCAGCCCGCGAGGCCCCGAGCGCCCACCCTCCCGGGAAGCCCACGGGTGGGAACGGAGGACGGATGAGCAAGAGCCCCGCCCAGGCAGCCGCCCGAAGCCCCGGGAGCCCAGCGAGGCCCTGGCCGGGGACTCCAGCAGCCACGGCCCGTGCGCAGAGGCCGCCGCACCTCCGCACAGCCCCCTCTCCAGCCCCGGCCAGGCTCCCCCGCTGAGCGCCTGCATCCGCCCCCTCCCCGAGCTGGGTGGGGCTGACTTTGGAGCAGAAATGCCAGGCAGCAGGGACCCCTCCTAGTCCTGTCCCTGGTGTGTAGGGGGAGGGGGCTGGCCAGAGGGTGCCCACTTGCTCAGCACAGGTGCCACTCAAATAGCTCTCGCTGCGTGCCTGAGATCCCTGCTGGGCACTGCCCTTCCTGGGCACTGAGGACAGCCCCACAGACCACAGAGCCCCCGGTGTGGATCAGATCCCAGAATGTGGGGGAACACCCCGCATGGGGTGGGTGCACAGGGGACTGAATGTGGATGGTCTGGAAAGAGTGCTTGGAAGAGCTGACCCTTGAGCAGGCCTACCCCAGAGGGGCCCCATGGGAGGGTGCCGCAGGGACAGAGGCAGGCCTCAGCAGTTTGGGCAGCACGAGTCTGTCAGCTGGCAGGGGCTGAGGCGGTGGGAGCCGGGGGCAGGTGGGATGGACAGAAGGGGACGCCTTTGAAAGACAGCAGCGGAGGGGCTTCCTGGTAACTCCCAGGTGTCAGCAGGAGGAGCAATTGGGGTGGGACGGGGGACACACCTGAGGACTTGCTAGGCTTTAGGGCTGGGTGGAGGGGGGTGGGAGTCCGATGGGACCATAGATGAGCGTTGGGGGGCACAGAGGGCACCGGAGGGCCCAGTAGGTGCACCCCACAGCTGGCGGTTCCCTGGCTGGCAGTCAGTTGGAGAGGGGAAGAGAGCAGTGAGAAGCGACAGCCCTGCCTCTGCCCCTCCGGTCCCTGCAGCGTACTGTGTATTTTTTAAGTGAACTTGGAAGCTGTTTTAAAAAACCCATTATTCACTAGGTAGAATATTAAAAGGTCAGCAGACAGGGAGATTGTTTTGCAATTTAAATTGTGGCCTTTAGAAGGCCTCATCCCAGCAGCCCCAGTCCCACCCACCCGCTCACTACTGGCTTCCCCCACCACCACCCTTTTTGTTTCTGGAAGGCTGTGGGTGTTTCTAGAGTCCCTGATTAAAATGCGGATGTCCTTGGGGACCTAATCTGCCCCCATGTCTGGGCCTGTCCCCTGCTCGCTGCTCTGAGTATCTCCCGCAAGGGCCACCTGCTAATGCTGGTCAGTGAGGTGCAGCTAGACCTGGGAAGAACAGCCTGGGCACCCTGGGACAATGTGCAGCTGCTGCTCTGAGTGACCACGGGCTGCTTGGTCGGGTCTGGAGAGGAGCTTCAGGACTTCCCCCTGACTGAGGAAAAACAGGGCCATGTAGGAAAGGAGACTCCTCCCTAGGCTTCTCTGGAACTGGTTCCTAGAGTCCGAAGGTGGGGATGGGCCTGATGCTTGGACCCAGGCTGCCTGTGGTAGGTCTCATGCCCATGGCAGCTGTTGCAAGGGAGGGGGCAGGATGAGGCCCTCGAGAATGAGGGTCTGGGTGGGGCCATCTGATTTCATTAAACAACCGTTTTCCATCTGCTGGCACCCATCGGTGGTGCCAGGGTAGAGTGGAGTGCAGCAGCAAGCACACCAGTCCTCCCTCCAAGGTGTCTGGCAGAGAGTCCAAGCTTCCCTGAGGCCAACCTGGGTGCACAGTCCTTGTGGCATCTTCTCAGGGAGGAGCCTTTGAGGCTCAGGGCAGTCTTCACATTGCAGATGCTGAGCCAGGGAGCCAGGACCTTCCTGCAGGCCATAGATCCTTGGGAGGCATTAGTTCTGTTCCAACCTGGAAGCCCTGGGAAGGGAAGTGTGGGCCTGTAGGACTGGTTCTCTTCTGTCTGACCATCCTGCAGGGGCTGGTCTGGAGCTTTCTCCCTGCCCCGTGGATTGTCAGGATGATTATAAGCCCACATCCCATGAGGAAACATCTCAAAGGCCTGGCTGGGAACAGAACCTGCCAGAACTTCACTGGAGGTGGTGCAGATTGCTGCTCAAGAGCGTGGCCTCTGGGGCCAGACTGCTGGGGTCCTGCTATGTGACCCTGGGGAGACTGTCTACTCCCTGTGCCTCAGTGTCCTCATCTGTGAGGCTGGAAAAGCTGGAATAATGAAAATACCTACCAAATAGGCTTGTCCTGCAGATTAAATGAGTTAATATACATGAGGCTCTTAGCCTAGCACTAGCCCCCAACAAGGACACTATAAGAATCAGCTAACATTATCATTGCCACTGCCACCATCACTATCATCATCATCACCACCATCACCATCACTACCACATCACTGTCATCATCACCACCACCACCATCACCATCGCCAACATCACCATCATCACCATCATCTCCACTATCATCACCATCACGATCACCACCATCATCACCGTCACCATCACCATCATCACCACCACCATCACCACCATCATCACCACTGTCATCACCATCACCATCATCACCACCACCATCACCACCATCATCACCACTGTCATCACCATCACCATCACAATCATCCCCACCACCATCACCATCATCATCGCCATCATCACCACCATCATCGCCATCATCACCACCACTATCATCACCACCACCATCATCACCATCATCATCACCATCATTACCATCATCACCATCATCATCACCATCATTACCATCATCACCACCATCATCACCATCATCGCCACTATCATCACCATCACCATCACAATTATCCCCACCACCATCATCTCCACCATCATCACCATCACCACCAACACCATCACCACCATCATCACCATCATTACCATCATCACCACCATCATCACCACCACCATCATCATCATCACCATTATCACCATCATCATCACCACCACCATCACCACCATCATCATCACCATCATTACCATCACCACCATCATCATCACCATCACCACCATCATCACCATCATTACCATCACCACCATCATCACCATCATCGCCACTATCATCACCATCACCATCACAATTATCCCCACCACCATCATCTCCACCATCATCACCACCAACACCATCACCACCATCATCATCACCACCATCACATCCCCACCACCATCACCATCATCTCCACCATCATCACCATCACCATCATCATCACCACCATCATCACCATCATCACCACTATCATCACCATCACGATCACCACCATCATCACCGTCACCATCACCATCATCACCACCACCACCATCATCACCACTGTCATCACCATCACCATCACAATCATCCCCACCACCATCACCATCATCATCGCCATCATCACCACCATCATCATTGCCATCATCACCATCTCCACCATCATCACCATCACCACCAACACCATCATGGTACTCCCCTCTAGCTGGGCCCACAGTATCCCACCACTTCAGCCCTGGTGCCTGGCTCAGCACCTAGATTGTAGCAGGCACTCAGACTTTTTCAATACATGAAAGGAACATTCTGGAGACACACATCTTCTCTGACTGCTTTATGCAGCCTGAGCACAGAATGAGGTCTGAGGAGAAAAGGTGACCAAACTGAGTTTCTTGAAGTGTCTGCCGAAGGGTATTCTGGGAGGAAGCTGACCGGCCTGACCTTGCCAGGCAGGGGTCTCCTTTCCCACAACCCTGTCCCTGCAGGACCATGCCGCCAGAGTCGCATCTTCTAACCACATAGTCATCAAAGCACCTGTACGATGGTAATCTCTTCTATGGTACCTCACTACCTCATTAGCTGTCTTTTGAGTGTGTGTTTCTTTTCACCTGACAGTTTTGTTAAACCTCATACTAGAAGGTGAGGCTTCTCTTTCCTGAAAACATCACGATATTTCACAAACTAGTTTTGTTACCCACATCTGAGGACACTTAGGGAAAAACCTCTTAGCATATATACAAGAGTACTTTGCAGCCCCAGCTTGCGAGGGCAGCCTCCTGCTCTCCAGCCGACCTTCCCCCCGCCTTGAGGGCAGGCACCTGGCAGTCGTCCCGATGGCCAGGTGGGCAGCAGCAGCAGCAGGAAAGGCCCTGTGCCCCTTCCCTGTGCAGACCCCCAGGGGCCTCCTGCAGACTCTCTTTCCCGTTTACCACAGCAGGGACTCCCTAAACCCTCCTCGGTGGGTGTGGCTCTGCTCCTGCCCATCTACAAAACCCAGGGGCTGCAGAGAGGCCCTGCTGGACTTTCCCAGGGGCTGGCTGGGCCTTGGAGGTGGCTGTGCTCCAGTCGCCTCTGCCACTATTGGAAACTAGCCCCATGCCCACTCGTGCTCCCCTTTCAACTGCACCAGGCTCCTCCACTGGAAGTGGAGACCCCACCTGCTTGGAGTGACCCCAGGGAGCTCGTGGTCACAGGGCTAGGAAGGCCCTCGGGGCTGCAAGACCAGGGCAGAGGTGGCAGCCCTTTGCTCCTGGAGTGAAGCAGCCTGAGTTGTTTCCTAACAGCTCTTTCCCACCCTGGGAGGAGCAGAGGCTGCTGGTTTCATGCTGGGGACGGGGTCTCCCAGTGAGCTCTGCTTCCCACAAGCCTCAGGCTGCCAGAGGCCATCGGCTCTAGTCAGCCAGAATATGTGCCATTCTGAGCATGTCAGAAGTGCGGGCTTGCATCTCCCGAGCCCAGGGAGGTCCTGCTCACTTCCACGCCTGCCTCATCAGGCTGGCTGCACCAGGACAGCACCAACGGGGGAGGGGAGACAGGAGCCCCTGAGGCCTGTGGCCTGCCCACACAGACCCAGTCCAGCTGTATCTGCTGGCAGCTGCTGAGGTGACAGGGGCATTCCCAAACCCAGATGGGACCCTGCCCTCGGCCCCCCGTCCATGCCTCAGAGAGCCTGGCTGTGCTCCTCCCAACGGGCCAGAGCCTCCAAGGGCCAGGGCGTGGGTCTGCCTGGCATCAGCTGGACTCCACCTCTGCCCAATGTCCCAGGACCCACGCCGAGGCTCCCACTGTATGGCCTTCTGAGACCTGGATGAAGCCACAGGGAGCCCACATGGCACTTGCCATGGGTGGGGCTGCCCCTCCCACCCCGATGTTCATTTCAGGTGCAGGACTGAGGAAGCCGGAATAATGGGCCAGGCTCCCCTGGTCAAGGCAGGGAGACTGACACTTTTGCGGAATGGTTTGTCAGCCTGAGGCATCACCACGAGGTGTGTGCCCCATTTCCATGGCCCTGCATGGCGGCTCTGCAGCAGCTCTGTGTGCCCGCTCCACGCCCTGACTCGAGGCGCCACCTGCAGGGGAACGCAGGTCATAGGAGGCAGGTCCCCTCGTCTGACGCCTGCTGTGACAGCAGAGCCCCTGCCACCCTCAGACCATCCCTGCCCTTCTGTAGCACAGTCCGTGTCCCCCGGGGGTCCCCAGCCTTGGCTCTGGGTGGCTGCCTCCCTTCTCAGGACTTCCCAAGTGGGCAAACAAGGGGGAAGTCGGGAGGAGGAGCTCGATGTGCAGCTACAGCAGGAGCAGAAATGACACAGCAGCCCCATGGGGCTTGGGAGAGGCCACCCCACCCAGACCCCCATACCTACCCACCAGGGAGAGAAGCCACCTCCCCTCAGACAACCTGAATCCACAGGGGTGAGAGGTCACCTCCTCCAGACATCCCAAATCCACCGGGGAGAGGAGCCACCCCCACCAAGACACCCCAATCTGCCAGGGAGAGAGGCCACCTCCCACCGACACCCAGAATTCAAGGAGGGCACAGGAACCAAGACAGGGCCCTGCTGGCTGCGGGGACCGTCAAGAAGGCCCTTGTCAGGGTGGGCTGTGTCCTGGGGCCACGGCACCGGGCATTGTCCTCAGTGGCCCTGAGCATCTTCCAAGTCAGCTCCAGGCAGGTGGTCATCCCTGTGGCAGGTCCTCAAACCACGCCAAGTAGAAACTAGCCACCAGGCCCTCTCTGGTCCCCAAGACGGGGGCCCTGGTTGGGCCAGGATGGGGTGCTGAGGGCCAAGCAAAAGCCGATGACCACAGGGAGGGCTTGAGGGCCCCGCCATGTTTCAGTGGCCATGGGGAAATGCATGGGTGAGGGCAGCCTCCAGAAGACAGGTGCCCGCCTGGCCCTGCCTCCTGCCTCCGCCCCGCGCTCCAGCCGCCGCCTGTGCCAGGAGGCCCCTCCTCCGCACACCCCAGAGGGGACATCGCCTCTCCCAAGGCCCATCCAGCAGCACCGTCTTCACAGAAACTCCCTGACGCACAGGCCTTTTGTTCCACTTCAAAATCATGCACCAGGCTGTGCTGCGCCCTGCAGCTGACACGGGGCGCATGTCTCACCCCTCAAGAGTCATCACCAGAGAGCGTCAGAAACGATGACTCAGGACAGCTTTGAGTGGAAGGTGGGTGGACACGAAACAGCTCGGGGGCCCCAACAGGACCCACCAGACAAGAATCAGACAGGGAGCCCCCTTGTATGACAAGAGACCCACAGGGACAATGACACAGTAAACACCACAACCTCCAAATGGGCAGGGACAGCGGCAGGAGAGCTGCTGATGCGTGCAAAGTCTTTCAGTGCAAGGGTGGATGCAGGGACACACACACGCGACGTGGACATAGTCAAGTGGCGCTCACGGACACACGGGCCGACACTGTGAACACGAGAGAGACATGCCGACACGTGTTTAAAAGACATTCTCCAATCAAAAACAAGTTGATTTAAAAAGTTGAGAAAAAATGCCTCCTATCCAGAAACGAAATTCTTCTCTCCACCCAAAAGCCAAAAAGGAAGTGAAAACTCAATTGTAGAATGTCACCACGACAACATGACCAACACCTTCCGGCTGCAGCACTGCTCGCAGGGACACTCGCCGCGACACTCGCCGCCTTTGATATGTGTGTCATGGACGAGAGAGGAGGAAGAGGAACTAGGCATTGACTCGGAGTTTTTAAGAAGCAGTAAAATCAACCTGAGAACGCACGGGCGAGGGCCGTGGCAGGAGCGCAGAGCCACCTAACGAGGAGTCACCAGGTTATTGCAAGAGCCCGTTCTTAGGAGAAGCAGTGAATGGCAGGTAAGCCACAGGCAGGTCTCCAGGAAGGGAGCGACCGGGGGCCTGCGAGGACGGCCAGCGCCCTGCATGCCTGCCCCACTCACCCGCCCCTGCTGAGCCAGATGGGAGGTGGGGTGTGGGGGCCGCAGGCTCTGGGATCTTCGGGACCCCTTGAGAGAAACCGGGGTGCTCCCTCAAGGGCCGGGAGCGTCCGGGGAACAGCATCAGGAGGACCAGGACAGGACCTGGGGGGTGGGTCGTGGGCCTCACGTGGTGGCCAGTCTTGCCCTCCCTCCGTCCCACAGAGAAGCGGGACACACTGGGAACAGGGCCACAACACTTTGTGCAGGTGCCTCGGGATGGGCTAGCAAGGGCCTGTGTCCGCAGCATCAGCCCAGAAGGGGGCAGGGGAGACCAGGGCCCCTCCGTCGCTGGCAGCCAGACTCGACCCCAGTGAACGAACTGACGGGGGCTCAAGGCAGAGTGTGGAAGATGAAGGGGAAATATCTCAAAACACTGAGCAAAAAGAAGGAAACGAAAAGCTAATGACTGGGGACAGAGGCAGCCTGACCTGTGAGCAAAAGGGGCTCCAGAACGACAGAAAGCAGCAGGGGGAGGCGCAGCCCCTGACGCTTTCCTGAGCAGGAGCAGGAGCTGGCCCCGCACCCCGATGAGCAGGCGGAGCTGACCAGGGGCTCCCAAGACTCCAGGCTGGGGAGCAGACCCCACTTCCCGACAGGAGGGGCTGCTCCCGAGCAAACAGCGCCCACCCCGGGCCTGGCCTGTGCGCGTCGGGGGCGGGAAGTTAGCACAGCCCAGCGTCCACTCCAGAGACAACGGGACGGGACTCAGCACTTCCAGGTCCAGGCCAGAGCGCTGGGCGGACAGAGGGTTAGGAGCGGGGCAACACCTGAGGACCACGCACGTGTCAGCACGAGGTGGGTGACGGGACCTAGTGGAGCTCATGGGAACGTGTCACAGACGTGCTCTCTCAAGGCTTTAGAAATGGGGTGCCTGGAGGAGAAACTCAAGTAAGGGAGAAAAGAGAGCCCCAGAGACTGGCACAGCAAGGCACTGGGGCAGGAGGCGGGTTGTGGCCGAGTCTCCCGTGCCACAGTGGACCTGGGCTGGCCCCGTGACCCTTTGGGTGAGTATGGTGGCGCTGGTGCTGTGCTAGTGTATGGCCCAAGCCTGATGAGAGTCTGGAAGCTTCCGCCACACTTTCAGAGCCCCAAGCTGCCACAGGAGCCCAGGCACCCGGCGAGAGCGACCACATGGAGGGGCTGTGGGGAGGCAGCTGAGGCCCACAAGGCCACCCGGGCGCAGCAGCAGGCGTGTGAGGGAGCCCTGTGCACCTGCCAGCTCAGCCGGCCCCCAGACGGCCAGTGCCCCAGCAGACGCCACGTGGAACCGGAGGACCTCCCTGCTGAGCCCCGGGGACACAATGGGTTGGTTCTGTTTTAAGTCTCCAGGGGACCTGTCCACCTCTCCTGGTGACAGACGACTGACCGAGGTGGGGGGGCGAACATTCCAGAGGCCTCCTCTGAGGTGGGGAGAAGGGAAGGGCGGCAAGAGGAAGGGCTGGGGCTATGGAAGCAGGAGAAACAATGATATTTAATTTTCAAAAATTAATAGAGAAAATCGGCTTGATTATAAGAAGAGGAAATGGGCCTCTGTTAAGAATGGGAAAGTGCAGAGGAGCTGCAGATCAGCCGGGACAGTGATGGATGGACAGAGACTTGCTCAAAACAAGCAAAGGTGAAGTCGGCAGGAATAAAGCCGAGCACATCAGTCATCACATTAAATACTAATACGCTGAATTTTTCCATTAGCTGTATTTTTAACAACGTGGTCGTCTTTGAGTTTCACCTCTACACCGATTAATAAGACATATTCTTAAAGCAAAGTGATTTCTGAAGAAGACTGCGAGGAATGCAGGTGACTTCTGGAGAGGAGAGGAGAGAGCCACCACTGTCACAGCAGCTGGGAAAGCCTGACATGGAGACCGCACGGCACTGGGACCACCGGAGCGCTGGGGCAGTGGAAGCTGAGGCCTGGGCAACAGAAACAGGCAGGAAACGGGCAGAGCGGCTGGAGGCCTGTGGACCCTGCAGGCACAGCTGGTCTCCCTGGTCAACTGCTGAGTGTGGCACCAGCAAGGGAGGCAGAGGGGCTGTCCTGGAGGGAGGGGGCAGAGGGAGCCTGCAGCAGGCCCACGGCAGGTCCCACCCTCAGGATCTGGAGTGCAAAGGTAAACTGAGTCTAACCGAGGCTGCAACCCAGGCTCGGCCCAGCTCAAGCCCTGACTGGATTAAGGTGATGAAACCTTTACCTTATGCATTCACCCAACAGAGGAAAGGGCCAGCCCTCTCAGGGAGAAACAGTGGCTGAGAATTTTCCAAAACCGGTGAAAGACATGAACTCCCAGATGTGAGAAGTTCTGTGTACTCCAAGGAGGATAAGTAGAAATAAAATCACATCTGGGCACAGCACAGTCTGTTGAAAACCAAAGATTATGAGAAAAATCTTTTTTTTATTCTTATGTTTTTAAAGATGACCAGTAAAGGGATCTTAACCCTTGGCTTGGTGTTGTCAGCACCGCACTCTCCCAAGTGAGTCATGGGCTGGCCCCAAAGAGAAAAATCTTTAAGAAAGCTAGAGAAAAAAGACACAATTCAACAGTAATGATGGAAGTTGAATTTTTAGCAGCTCATGAGAGCCAGAAGACAGTGGAATTACATCTTTACAGAGCAGGAGGCGATAAAACCGCCAACCTAGGATTCTATCCTATGCAGAAATAAAGGTGAACTAAATTTATTTTACAGTACAAAAAGATATTACTAAAACTGAGAGAACAGATAAAATAGAACAAAAAGTTTTGATTCATCGATCAGAAAGCAGCAAGGAGAGAATAAAGAAACAGAAACATATGCAATACACAAAATAGCAAGATGGTAGACTTAAAATCAACCTTGTGCACAACTACCTGAAATGTAAGTGGACTCCCATGTGGAGACCGGTTCCCGCTCACTGGCTGAGCGCGGTGCGGGCGCAACACTGAGGGTTGCGATCCTGTTGCCGGTCCCCGGTACGGGCATGACACCGAGGGTTGCGATCCCGTTACCGGTCAGTAAAAAAAGACAAAAAGGAAAAAAAAAAACAAATATTGACAGGCTAGATAAAATAAGGTCCAACTGTATGATGTTTACATAAGATGCACTTTAAATATAAAGACACAGAAAGGTTGAAAGTAAACTAATGGAAGATTATCATGTAAATACTAACCAAAATAGCAGGGGTATGCCTATATATCAATATCGGACAAAACAGGCTTCAAGGCAGGAACTAAAAATGAGAAGTAAAGGGAAATATTTCATAATGATAAAAAGGCAAAACCAACAGGAAGAAAAAGCCATCCTAAACTGCAGACATCTAATAACATAGGTCCAAAATACATACAGCAAAAACTGACATAACTAAAAGAAGAAATACACAAGTTCATGATCATAGTTGGAAATGCTACCCACCTCTCTCGATAACTGATAGAACAAATGTAAATAAATCAGTAAGGATATGGGAAATTCAAGCAACGTGATTATCAACCTGACCCGACATACATAAAACACTATACCCAACAACTACAAAATACATTTTTCTCAAGTACACATGGAACGTTTACCAATGTACATCATATGGCAGGTCATGAAGAAAGTCTTCAAAATTTCAAAGGATTGAAATCATGGGGAACATGTTCTCTAATCTGTAACCAGATGAGTAATTGGAAGCAGATCCTCTGGCCCCAGCTGAGCCTTCAAGTGAGGCAGCCCAGCCAACAGCTTGGCTCCAGTTGCATGAGTGACCCTGACCAGAAAGACCAGCCAGGCCACTCCCCATTCTTGACCCTCACAGCTGCGGGAGGTGATAAATGTTTGTTGTTCCAGCTAAGTTCTGGGATAATCTGTTATGCAGCAAGAGATAATGAATACGTTGTCTAGCTTCTCGAGTTGGAAGCTTGGATTATTGATTTTACACATATTTTCTTTTCTAATACATGCATTTAAAAGTGATAAATTTCTCTCTAAGCACCAATTAAACTCAAAGAAAGAAGGGAGGAAATGCTAAAAGCAGAAATCAGTGAAACGGGAAACACATAGAACAGAGAAACTTAATGAAGCCTAAAATTGCTTTTTTTTGGAAAAGATTAACAAAATTGATAAATCCCTGGCAAGACTGATAAAAGAAAAGAGAGAAGACAAAGCACCAATGTCAAGATGAAAGGAGACATTATCATAGATCTTACAGACCTTTAAAAATAAGAGGATACCACGAAGAACTTTATGCTAATGCATTTGACAGCATGGATGAAACGGGAAAATTCATTGAAAAACGTATTTACCAAAATTGACCTGAAAAGAAACTGAAAGTCTGAGTAGTCCTACAATTGTTAAAGAAATCAAAGATGTTTTCAAGATTAAGCCCCAGCTGAACATCCAACCACACATTCAGTGCAGGAGACCAAGTGCACGGAATCTGAGCAGCCAGGGTGGAAAACTGCTAAGTGCAGTGCTGCTCTGTGGGGGGCAGATTTTCAAGATTAAGCCCCAGCTGAACATCCAACCACACATTCAGTGCAGGAGACCAAGTGCACGTAATCTGAGCAGCCAGGGTGGAAAACTGCTAAGTGCAGTGCTGCTCTGTGGGGGGCAGATTGGGACCCGGCAGGGACAGGGCTGTGCCCTGGGCTGGGCGTCACCACACCATGTGCAGGCTGAGTGGTCAGGAGACACCACTGCTGGGCAGGGAACAGGGTGAATGCTCACCTTGAAGCCCCTGTGGCTGTCACCACCCCCACCCCCCACCTCCCAGCCAAAGATGGAATTGCTGGGACTCTGACTCGGCAGAAGTCAGGTGAACCAGCCTAACAGAAGTAAGTTAGTGAAAACTGACTGCATTTGTGACCGGGGTTGCCGGGGACGGGGGAGCAGGGGAGGGGCAGGTGCTGACATTCCAGTCACTGTTGGCTGGGCTGGCACAAGCATGATAGAAATGAAAACAGTGCAGCTTGTCTACAGTATTCTCTTTCTTTTAATGCAGCTTCAACCTTCCACAGCCCAGGAAAGAAACACAGTTTTATTAAAAACAATAGGCTACCCGTGAATAAATCAGAACAGCACTGATTCTGATGCTCGCCCCAGCGCCTGAGAAGGAAATCAGTGTCGAGCCAGCTCTCACGTCTGGAGATGTCTCCATCAGCACAGCCACCAGGCGCCACTAGCATCCGCAAGCATTTTCTGATTCTTATTATCTCGTGTTAAAAAATCTATTCTGAGGCCGTGGCACTGGCGGGCGACGCGAAAGGTTTCCAGTGAGGCTTGTAAACTGATGCTCTTGGCTCAAGGTCAATCCCACCTTGAGTTTCATTACTTCATCCAGTAGCTCTTTGGCCTTTTGGGAGAAAAGGAGGGGGTGAAAGTCAGGCAGGCTGGCGGGACTCAGGATGTCCCATTTCCCTGGCGCAGATTCGCGCGGAGCCCTGTGTGGGGGTGGGCAGAGCCGCTCTCCTTCCCTGGGGCGCCCACGCAGCTGCATGATGGCCTGGCCCCTTGCGGTGGGCCCCGAGTAGCCTGCTCCCAGCCAGCTCCCAGCCCTTCCTTCCACAAGAGGACATCAACCTCTGAGGCAGACATGAGGGCCACTCATCCCGGTGTCCCCAACAGCCCCCCACAAGTGTTCTGTGCAGACAGTACTCTGAATAAATGCCAGTCAATGGATGGCATTGGAGGATGGGACCACCCCCCAGCCATCCTCACCCCACAGCAAAGAAACAGAACATCAGGGGCTCCGAGAGGTTTCTGTTCCAAATGCCATGTTCCCCAGCCAACCTATTGGCCAGAAAAAGGTGGGACCGAGGAGCCACCAGCAGTCACGGAGCAGCTCCCTCCCACCTCTGCCCAGTGGGCACCTGTGTCTGCAGTGCCCGACCACCCTCCCCAAGGATGGGCACCCTGGGGCCTTCTGCTGCCCCCTCAGGTCTACGTCCTCAGGGGCAAAAGAGGGACTTCCACCTCCAGCCCAGCACCCTGGAGACCCCTACAACACCCCGCCTGCCGCCAAAACAGCCCCATGACAGTCGCGGGCTCCCTTAGTCAGGGTTTGCAGCAGGGACCTCCACCTCCAGCCCAGCACCCTGGAGACCCCTACAACACCCCGCCCGCCGCCAAAACAGCCCCATGACAGTCGCGGGCTCCCTTAGTCAGGGTTTGCAGCAGGGACCTCCACCTCCAGCCCAGCACCCTGGAGACCCCTACAACACCCCGCCCGCCGCCAAAACAGCCCCATGACAGTCGCGGGCTCCCTTAGTCAGGGTTTGCAGCAGGGACCTCCACCTCCAGCCCAGCACCCTGGAGACCCCTACAACACCCCGCCCGCCGCCAAAACAGCCCCATGACAGTCGCGGGCTCCCTTAGTCAGGGTTTGCAGCAGGGACCTCCACCTCCAGCCCAGCACCCTGGAGACCCCTACAACACCCCGCCCGCCGCCAAAACAGCCCCATGACAGTCGCGGGCTCCCTTAGTCAGGGTTTGCAGCAGGGACCTCCACCTCCAGCCCAGCACCCTGGAGACCCCTACAACACCCCGCCCCCCGCCAAAACAGCCCCATGACAGTCGCGGGCTCCCTTAGTCAGGGTTTGCAGCAGCACGATGAGGTAGACGCTGGGCCACTGGTCCAACAAGCTCTCATGGTCTACACTCTGCTGTAGAAATCTGGATTCTTCGTGGGATTAATCACTGCCTCCTCTCGTCTTCTGCGTGCCTGTCCAATTCTCCTCTCCATGTCCTTCACTCACTCAAATCCCCCTACCGATTTTTGTTCCCCAGAGAGGCCCCCCGGGGCCCTGGATCCCTCCTGTGGGCCACTGCGCCCTTCCTGGACGCTCATCTTCCACTCCCACGGTCTGCTCCCTCGTTCTGGTAGGACGGAGAAAGGCTGTGTGGGAAGCGACATTTTTTGGTCCTTGAATGTCTGAGAACGCCTTTCTTCTGTGCGGCCCCAACCTTGGTGATGTGACTGAGCACAGAGCTCCCCTGGGCCGCTGAAGGCCGCACTCCTGGTTGCAGTCCTGAGTGGGCCTGTCCTCTCCCTGGGACCTCCAGGCTTCTGCACCTGCCCTGGGCCCCGACGTGGGGCCACGGTGCTGGGCACGTGGTGGGCCTTTCCCCTCCATTTGCTCTTTCTGGAACACCTGTTAGATGTCGAACCTCTTGGATCCATCCCTCTGTTTTTAGCTTTGTATTCTTGTGTTTTGGTTCCGTGGAATGAAACATCTTACTTCCTGTCGACACTTCTCTTGGCGCTTCACATGGCACCACTAGGTGGCTTTCTTCTTTTCTTCTTGCCACACCACGCTGGCCTCTGTATGCTCAGGCCCAGATGACAGAGCTGACAACCAGACGGAGTGACTCGTCTGCAAGTACAGCTCCCAGGGCTGGAGCCTGAGGAGCCCTCCCCCACCTGGCCCTGCAGGAGCCCCTGTGAGCGGGAGAGGGGCAGGGTGGGCCGGTGCTGCAGAGTGACCCTTGCTGCCTGTTGCACCAGGACGCCTTCCTCCAGGGCAAGATCAGTGTCTGATCCTAACTGCACCCTTGGGATTTTTTTTTTTTTTTTTTTGTCTTTTTCGTGACCAGTAAGGGACACTCAGCCAGTGAGCGCACCGGCCAGCCCTATATAGGATCCAAACCCACGGTGGGAGCGCTGCTGCGCTCCCAGCGCCGCACTCTCCCGAGTGTGCCACGGGGCCGGCCCTTAAAACCCATTCTACCTCTGGCTCTCCCAAGCCAAGACACAGAGCGGTGGGCCATCCTGGCCAGACGGATGCACGCTGGCCGCCTCGGGGCAGGAGGCTGCACCTGGCGGTGGGCTGGAGGGGACGGGCTGTGCTAGCAGGTGCTCAGTGCTGCTGGCTTGAATACTTCATGGGAAATTTGACACACACTTTTTTTTATCACAGAAAAACACTGAGACGGTACTCAAGATAAAGCCAACTCTCAAGGGACTTGGACACAGGCTTTGGATTCAAATGCACTCGGGTTTGACTCAAAGCTCCACTATTTACAGTGTTGCCTTGGGCCAGTCATGGCATCGCTGGGCCAGTCCTGGAGTCGTGGTTTGTGGCCTGGGAAATGGCTCAGTGGCAGCTGTGGAAGTTAATGGAGAGGTGTGCTGGGCGGGGTGGGCATTTGAGACCAGCCAGTGGTCTAGGGCTGCCCCTTTCAGGGGGTGACCAGGGCAGTCTGGGAAGGAGGTAGACAGGAGAACTGGGGGGAACATAGAGCCAGCTCTCAGGTTTTGGGTTTCCAAATACATTTTTTTAAAGTTAATTTTATTTTTTTCAGAGAGGTTTTCATCCCACACCAAAGTGGTACAGTCGATGCACCTACATTGACACATCATCATCACCCAGAGTCCACAGCTGATGCCACGGTTCCCTCTTGGTGCTGGACGTTCCATGGATTTAGACAAACGTACAATGATGCGTATCCACCACTGCGGAACCCAGCCGAGAATGTTCACTGCCCTAACAATCCTCCAGCCCCAACCTCTGGCAACCACTGATCTTCTTACTGTCCCCACAGTTCACCTTTCCCAGAACGTCACGGAGTTGGAATTTCACAGTACACAGCCTTCTGGGGCCAGCATCTGTCACTTGGTAGCAGGCATTGAAGGTTCCTCCACATCTTTTCATGGCTGAACCGTTCATTTCCTTTTACTGCTGAATCACATTCCACCGTCTGGATGTACCCGGGTTCACTTATCCATTCACCTACTGAAGGGCATCTTGGTTGGGTCCAAATCTGGGCAGTTATGAATAAAGATGCTGCCGACCTCCAGGAGCGGGATGTGTTGTTCTGTGAACATAAGTTTTCATCTCCTTTGGGTACATACCCAGGAGCATGAGTTGTATGGTAAGAGTGTAATTAGTTTTGTAAGGACTTGCCACACGGTCTTCCACAGCGGCTGTACAATTCTATGTTCCCAGCAACAAGTGAGGGTTCCTGTCGCTCCACATCTCGCCAGCATTTGGTGGTGTCAGTGTTTCAGATTTTAGCTGTTTTAATAGATGTGCAGCATTATATTTAGTTTGCATTTCCCTGATGACATATACTGTGGAGACACCTGCATATCTTTGATAAGGTGTCTGTTCAGATCTTTGGCCCATTTTTTAATTGGGTTGTTTTCTTATTGTTAAGCTTTTTAAGAGTTCTTTGTATATTTTAGATAGCCGTCCTTTATTAGATGTGTCTTTGGCAAACATTTTGTCCAAGTCTAAGGCTTGTCTTCTCATTTTCTTGAGTGTTTTTCATAGAGCAGAAGTTTTCAATTTTAATGAAATCCAGCTAATCAACTGTTTCTTTCATGGATCATGGCTTTGGTGTTTTATCTAAAAAGTCACCACCATACCCAAGGCCACCTAGGCTTGCTCCTATGTTATCTCCTAGGAGTGTCATAATTTCACATTTTACATTTATGTCTATGATCCATTTTGAGTTAATAAGATCTGGGTCTAGATTCTTTATCGTTTGCTTTTTGCAGTTTTTCCAGTTCCACTTGTTGAAAAAACTATCCTTTCCCCACTGAATCCCCTTTGCTCCTTTGTCAAATCAGTCAGCTCTGTGTGGGGGGTCTATTTCTAGGCTCTCTATTCTATTGGCCTGTCTTTTGAACAATACCGCACTGTCTCACTGCAGCTTTGTGGTAAGTCTTGCAGCTGGGGACCGTCGGTCCTCCCACCTTGTTCTCTTCCAGTGCTGTGTGGGGCATTCTGCGTCTTCCGCCTCTCCCTATAAACTTTAGAAACAGTTTGTCAATATCCACAAAGTACCTTGCTTGGATTTTCACTGGGATTGTGCTGAATCTAAAGATCAAATTGGGAAGAACTGATATCTCAATATTGAGTCTTCCTATCCATGAACGTGAAATATCTGTCCATTTATTTAGTTCTTTATTAGAGTTGTGTAGTTTTCCTCATATAGATCTTGTGCAAATTTTGTTAGATTTGTACTTAGCATTTTTTTTTTTGGTGCTATTGTAAATGGTATTGTTTTAAATCTCACATCCCCCTGTTCATTGCTGGTACGTAGGGAAGTGGTTGACTTTTGTACATTATCCTTCTATCCTGCAACCCTGCTATAACCACTTATTAGTTCTAGGAGTTTTTTTGGTCAATTCTTTTTCTACACAGATTATCATATCATCTGAGAACAAAGAGAGTTTTGTTTCTTCCTCCCCAATCAGTGTGCTTTTTATTTCCTTTTCTTGTCTTATTGCATTAGCTAGGACTTGCAGCGGGATGTTGAGACGGAGTGGTGAGAGGACACCTGGACTTGCTCCTCCTCCTAGCAGGAAAGCTTCAAGTTTCTCACTATTAAGCACAAGGCTAGCTGTGGAGTTTTTGTAGTTTTTTTTTTAAATTTACGCTAGCACTAGACCACTGGGGAAGATGTTCTTCTTCGGGTTGAGGAAGTTTGCCTCTACTCGTTTGCTTCTTTAACCTACTGATGTGATGAATTACATTAACTGATTTTTGAATGCTGATCTGGCCTTGCACACCTAGGATAAATCCCACTTGGTCACAGTGTATAATTGTTTTTATACACTGTTGAATTCAGCTTGTGAATGTTGAGGATTTTGCTTCTGTGATCATCAGAGATTTGGTCTGTGGTTTTCCTTTCTTGTAATGTCTTTGTCTGCCTTTGATTATTAGGGTGATGTTGGCCTCATAGAATGAGTTAGGAAGTGCTTCCTCTGCTTCTGTCTTCTGGAAGAGATTGCAGAGAATCAGTGTAACTTCTTCTTCCATAAATGTTTGGTAGAACTCACCAGTGAACCCATCTGGACCTGGTGCTTTCTGTTTTGGAAGGTTATTAATTATTGATCCAATTTCTTTAATAGATACAGGCCTATCCAGATGGTCTATTCTTCCTGTGTGAGTTTTAGCAGATGCTGTCTTTCAAGGAATTCATCCATTTCATGGAAGTTATCAAATTTTGGGGCACAGACCTGTTCATAATACCAAACAGACTTCTGAGTCCATAATCTGAAGCACTGGTTTGAGACACAGATGTCCGGAAGCTCTAAGAAGCAGGGTTTTGTGTGTCTGAGGACAAGGTTATACCCATAAGCAAAAGATTTAGAGAGAATAAAGGCTTATCTAAAGGCAGATAAAAATTCTCTGGGCTGGGGCCGAGCCCGTGGCACACTCGGGAGAGTGCGGCGCTGGGAGCGCGGCAGCGCTCCCGCCGTGGGTTCGGATCCTATATAGGGATGGCCTGTACAATGTGCTCACTGGCTGAGCGCTGTGCGGCCAGTCACAAAAAGGACAAAAAAAAAAAAATTCTCTGGGCTGGGGAGAAGAAGAGAAGAGGGGTCATAGACTGGGCAGGTCTCCATGAAGTGGTCCCACCCCTGGCCTGCACCCCTCCCCACCCCCATCCTCAAGAAGAGGAAGACAACAGAGAGGGAGCCCACGGTGGGCTGCAGGGATGGGAACCCAGGGACCTCTTCCTCCCCTAGGATGGTGGAACTCCCTCTGGGGCAGCCAGGATGCAGCCCAGCACCAGCTCGACCCAGGCACAGGGGCTTGAAGCTACTGCATCAGGGCAGGGCATGCCAACCTGGAACAGCCCCATAGGCCAGGAGCCTGGGAAGCCTGGGAATAGACTACTGTCCCCATGGCTTGAGCAGGGTGGGGACGCAAGCTTCCAGGTACTCATGGTCAGGGAGCTGCTGCTTCCCTCCACCGCCGGCCAAGCTGGCCATGCATCCATCCCTGCTCTGCTCCCATCATGAGGACACTTCCAGACACAGGCAGGTGCTCATCAGTATCTGTGGAATGTGAACACCCATAGCAGCTTGGCAGAAGATGGTTAATTTCAAGTCATCCAGGAGAGATTTCAGTGGGTGGCTGTGTTGGGGGCTCCCAGGCAGGAGCACTGGCATCCCCATGAGCATCAGCCTTGCTGCCACACAGACGGGGGCGTGCATTGCCCAAGTCTGGCCAGAGGTAAGCCCTTCTCTGTGGCAGGGTTGCTCATGGCCAGCCCTGGGCCCAGACCCTGGCTCTGCCCAGTGTGAAGCCTTGAGTAAGGACCCCATGGACATGGGAGTGGACTGGTCCCAGTCCCCATCCTGCCACTTGGGCCATCAAAAGCCCCCTGCTGAGATGCTGGGTCCTGCCAGGGGGCCCACACACCTGAGGGCTCACACTGCAGCTGAAACGTTTTCTACCATCTGACCAACCCGAACTGGGAATGTCTCATGCTATAAGACACACTAAACACATTCTGCATGCTCCAAAAAGACACAAAAAGTTCCCTTCGATTTTTAATAAAAGTTTTTTAAGCAGAGCTGACAGGCGCTTACAACTTGCAAGTCCTGGGCAGCCTGCCTTCCCTCGTCCAGTGGCGCCGTCCCGCGGAAGCCCCTCCTTCGTTCCTGCATCTGCCGAAGATGCTGTTTTATCCTCTCTTCTAAGCTCCCCTCGAGGACGTTGCTGAGAAAACAAAGGAAAATGAGGAACGTGGTGTCAACACGTGCTCTTCACCTGGCAACTCTGATTCTCATCAAGAAGAGACAATTTTCCTTTTCTCCCCAGACCAAATTGCAGTGCTGAGGCCCCCATGTGGTGACACACGGTCGCCCCTGTCCTCCTGCAGACACTAGCAGGCGGTGCCTGGGCCACCTGTCCCACCCCTTCTTCAGAGAACACACACCACACTTTAAAAACTCCGAATCCACTTAGGATATCACATGTTCAGGTTACTGCACATTGTGCCACATGAAGGAGAACAGTATGTCGGTTTTTATTTGAAATACACAGGGTTACTAAACCCTAAAATATAGGAGCTGAGAACTGTCTTAAGTTAGGATTTTAAACACACCTTCTCTGCCAGCACTGGGTCTTGGGGCTTGGAGGCTGGTATTCTTTGGTTTTAAATACGATGACTTAGATGGCAGAGAGTGGCACAGAGGAGCTGTAAGAGGGGTGGTGGGTATAAGTGTAGAGCCCTGGGGTGTGGGGGACCCCCACCGCCATCAGCAGGGTTTGCTTTGGCTTGCTTTCCGGGATAATTGTGGGAAAGACAGCACAACCTCTGAGTCCTGCAGAACATGGGCCCGGCGCCAGGGTGTGCACCATCTCGGTGACCGGGACCCTGCTGATCACTGGTGCCCCAGCGTGCTGGGGAGAGGTCAACAGGCCACCACGGTCTGCTGTGAACTTTTTAAAGACCTTGGACAGCAATGCAGACTCGCTGGAGGAACAGAACATTCTGATGCCATAGGTTTCAGCCCAAACTATTTCCACGTAGCTGGAGAGTTAATCCAACTCAATTGACCTTCGAGATCATCTCCAAATGTTCTAGGCATCTGTGGAGAACAAATTTTCCAGGACAAAACATTGCCCTTTGCTGTCCACATCTCACACCATAGTGACCTTCCTCCAGGTATCTCAGATCGCAATGTGGGACATGCAGGCTGGGCCAAGAGGATGGCCTGGTGCCCATGGGAGCAGCTCCACAGTGCCCTTTTGCTTGGGCTGAGCCCAGTGCAGGAGCTTCCACTGCAGGCTCTGGGCTGCAGCCCATGATGGGCTGAGTGCAGGTCAGGACGGGGCAGCCAGGAAAGTGAGAGAGGTACGGAGGGCTGGGGGGTGGGTACTGACACCTCAGGCCCTTCTGGCCATGGTGCCAGGCCCCCTCAGCTTTCCCAACGCGCCCGGGAGGTGCAAAGCAGAAGAATCTGAGTGTGAGGCACCTGGGCAAGAAGATGCCCACACAGTGTAGTTTTGGGTGGTCTAAACACAGACCACGGCCTCAGAGGAGCAGAGAGTGCAAGGGGGCTCAAAAGCCATGCCCAGGGTACAGACCCTAAGTCAGCATCAGGGCCAGGAAGGCATGCTGCAGAAGCAGTCAACACAGAAAACTAGAGAGACGCTGCTGACGAGGTGAAGAGGGTCCCAGAGCCGCTGCTCACCCCTTCACAGCCGGGCTCTCTCCTCACCACGACGCCAGCCCAGGGACCCACTCCCTCCTTGTGCCCTGACTGCTCTATGTGTCAGGTGATGAGCGCAGGGCACTGCGGGGCTCACCCTGCTCCAGGGACTCCCCACGGCCGCCCACACCCTCCTGCCTGGTTGGCCCTCTTCAGCCCGCTTCTCTGTCTGCCCCAACGCTGCCGTCCGCGGCTCTGAGCCCCAACTCTCCCCCCAGTTTTGGTTCCAGGTTGGCATCATGAGTCCCAAACACCCCTCCCTGCTCTCCTGAGCTCCAGACCCAGACACAGCCCACCGAAGATCCTAGATGGACCAGCTGCTGACTCTTCCTCTCTGGGGGATGACAAGCCCATCTGCCACCACCTGGCCAGACTCAAATCCCAAAGTGTCTCAAGTGCTGGTGAGCCGGCCCTCCTGATGCGACTTCCTGATTCTGGCTGCTTCCTCCACCCCACAGTCACTATTGAGGGATCCTGTGCCATGGATCCTTCACCTGGATCAACACCCGGCCTTGCCTCTCTTGTGACAGTGTCTCGTGGGTGGGGCCACATGGCTCTAAAAGCCTTGCCCAGCATCCCCTCGGGGGACAGCCTGAGCATGGCCCTGAGTGTCAGGTTTAAGGAAGTCAGGGCTGGAAGGAGTGAGGTTAGAACTCAGGGCGGGCAGGACAGGGGCCGATGAGGGCAGATCCCAAGCCTCCGTCAGGACCCACAGCCGTGTCCACAGCACAAGGCCTGGGCAAGGAGTGAGGTTAGAACTCAGGGCGGGCAGGACAGGGGCCGATGAGGGCAGATCCCAAGCCTCTGTCAGGACCCACAGCCGTGTCCACAGCACAAGGCCTGGGCAATGTTCTAAGTCCTGGGGACAACGTGACTGTGGCTCTCTACAAGAGGGCCCTGAAGGCAGGGACCACACCATTCGGTTCACCCTCCCATCCCTAGAGCCCACCACAAGCCCGGACATTCTGGGGCGCTCAGCCCATGCCCATGGCAGCAGTGGGTGCCCAAGCCCTGGGAGGACCGAGTCACCACTAGTCACCAACCTTCTGTCTTTACTTGCTAGCGACACTTTCTCTTTGGCGCACTTCACTTTTCCACGTGGGTCTCTTGGTGCTGTCGCATTATCTGTCAGATCTGTGGCAAACGGAGTCCTTAACGCCACCTAGGGAAATGCAAGACGGTGTTTTCAGGAATCCAAGAAAGTGACTGCTTTACTCAAAGCTAATCTGCCAGGTGCTTGGGGTTGCTCTTCATCCTCGAAGAGGCTAATGCACGGCCGCCCAGAGGTGGACATCCCTTACGCAGGGGTCCTCAGGTCTCCATCTGGACATCTTTGCAGAGGCCTCCCCAACAGCCCGGGCTGATGGGAGGGGCGGGCAGAGTGGAGAGGACCCTGGGTGGGCTCAGAAGGCCGCTGCTGTGCCCTGGGGGTAAGACAGATACAAAATACACCGTCTAAAACAGGCCCCGAGTCACTCATACAGATCGCACCATATTTTTAAATCATTGAGTTTCAAGCTAATGCACAAGTGCTAACACAGAGTGAGAAAAACAGAAAGCCTCGTAGCTGGAAAGCTTGCATTATAAAGCTGGTTGGACTTGGATCAACGGCATAGTGAACTGGCACAAATAAGCTGAAAACTTACAGAACTTAAGTGTTGTTCCTAATAAAGGCCACTGTAATTCCGAGTGAAAACGAGCTCCTTCCAGATGTGTATACGAACACAGTCAGGCTCAGTTATGCCCCGTGAACCAGCATCCCGCCCCCTCCCCTCCACCCCAGACGCAAGCAGCAGCCCCTCAACTGGTTTTGTTCCTAATAAAGGCCACTGTAATTCCGAGTGAAAACGAGCTCCTTCCAGATGTGTATACAAACACAGTCAGGCTCAGTTATGCCCCGTGAACCAGCATCCCGCCCCCTCCCCTCCACCCCAGACGCAAGCAGCAGCCCCTCAACTGGTTGGCCCAGGGGCACACGAACCTGGCAGAATGTCTACGCCCGTCCACAGTCCTCTGCTCTTTTCAAGTATCTCTTAAGGATGTTTTCCTAACTTGTCCCACTAGCTGGCTCAGGCGGGGGCTCATGGATTTTACCGGGTGTGGGAGACGGCAGGAGGGATGGGGCCTACGCAGGGGCAGCCAGCCTAGGAACTCTCTGTAAGAATCAACAGATCATTTGAGTTTACTGAAAACATAGCAAATTCCTTAAAACTTCTAAGCTGCAGCATCCCACAGAACACATTGAAACAGCATGACTGATATTGTTAGAACATCCATCATTTCTAACTGGCCACGGACACTGCCACTGAGTCGTCACCACCTGAAACTTCCTCATCCATGCCTGACTCCCCTTCCCCTGGTGCTCCCAACCCAATGACCGGTCGCTGCCTCCCAACCTCCCTGCTCCCACAAGCAGGCACACCCGCTTGGTTAGTTTTTCTACAACATGCCCCGTTTGTGACCTGCATGCCGCCTGCTCTGCAGCACTCCCTGCCATCACTGCCCGGCTGCATCCTCCCTGCTCAGTTGGGGTCTCTCGAGGAAACTGCTGAGGGGCTCACTCTGTGTCATTTGCTCACGAGGGGCACTGGACCCTGTCGGCTGGTGCAGAACCTGTGCCGCCTGCATCCCCTCTCGCCCTCCTCCTCCAGCCCTGGGTGCAGCGCCAGCTCCCTGCCCCTCGCCACAGGGGCCCTGACCTGCTCCTGCAGCTTCAGCGCAGGGGCTGGGGGCCTGGAGGGACTCTGCACTCTCCGGACATGAGTGCATGCAAGGGCCACGGGACCAAGGCTGCTAGCTGCTGCCTCCAGACACGAGTCTGAGAGCCAGACGGACCCCTCCCCGTTCCCCCGACCTCGGGGAGCACCCTTGTCTGTGTGTGCACGTGGGTGTACGTGTGCACGGGCGTGCGTGCCTGTGTCTGAGAGTCAAGGGGACTGTCAGAAAGCAGAGGCTGACTAAAGCTGTGTGTGTGAGAGGACTGGGGGGTACGAGGCATGACCCAGGGGCTTGTGTCAGTGTGGAGTCGGGTGGCATCAATGAGGTGCCTGGCTAGACAATTCTGTCCTCCGAATGGATCGCCAGGGCTGGGACCTTGTCACCATGAGTTTGACCCTAGCACGTGCCTGACACTGAGAAGGTGCTTAACAAACACCTAGGAAGGGTGGACAATGGGAGGAGGACCAGGAATCCCCCGTGAAGAGCACAGGGCTGCGCACACGGCAGAATCGTTCACGGCCGTGGGAGAGCAGGAGCACTTTCATTTCATCAAATTCCCCAAAGATTATTTCAACAGAGGGAAAAAGAGCATGCTAAATCCAGCAGGTGATCTTTTTGTTTTTTCTTTTAAAGTCGGACATTTAACTTTATTTTTAAAAATATTAAAAGCCTGGTTTGGAAGGAAGCCCACCCAGCCATATTTTACTACCTGTATTACCACAAAACACAGAAGAGGAAGCCTCATTCAGATCAAAGAGCCTACGTGGGGCCGGCCCAGTGGTGCACTGGAGAGTGCGCTGCTGGGGAGTGCGGCGGCGCTCCCGATGAGGGTTCAGATCCCATGTGGAGACCGGTTCCCGCTCACTGGCTGAGCGCGGTGCGGGCGC